>NW_026874317.1:0-160615 GCF_032173495.1 Musca vetustissima
TATAAAGATTCCCTGAGCTTCAGCTCGCCTATAAGGACTCCATGAGCTTTAGCTCGTCTATAAAGACTCCCTGAGCTTTAGCTCGTCTATAAAGATTCCCTTCAGCTCGTCTAGTAAGGCTCCCTGAGCTTTAGCCTGGGGTTTGAAAACCCACTATAAATTTTTCTTGCCTATATGGACCTTGAAAAATTATTCTTTAAACTTCCACTTCCAGACCATTAACTAATATTTTTTTCTTTCAATGCGATTCTTAAAATTGAATTGTTTTCCTTATCACACACCGACTACTCAATTCCTCAATTTTATTTGTTATTTGTTATTTTTTTATTTATTTTTTGCAAAACAACCTTTGAACACTAAATTCCATGATAAAAGTCCTTCAGTCATATGCTTCATTGTGACATCCAATTTTCATTTCATAAACATATTATTACATAAAAATAATTAAAAAGGATATGAAATTAATGCTTTCATTATATTTAACACCATACCAGCAACTCACAAGGAGAAAAAAAAACAACAATAAAGCAATAAGCTTCCTTAGACACGCGTGTATGAATGAATGTATGGATGTATCTCTAAGGCCCAGACACTAGTCAAAAAACTCATGGAAAGTCATCACCATCATCCATATGGTATTGCTGCTATCATAGCTTCCGCTTTCATTCGTGCTTCTCTATACATGAAAACAATATAATTATCTCAACATAATGTCAACAAATAAACGATTCACGCGCACTCAAAAACATTAGCCATACAAATTGGTCCGCATGGAGTACGGAAGAGCCGTAGCAGCAGTAGCTTCGCCTTCAACAGCCAAAAAATAATCGTTGTTGTTTTCTAAAACGAAGCAGAGGAGTAAATTTAATTTTTGTTCCAGTAAAACAAACCTGAATGGTTGCTGTTGGGATGGGTGTGAGAGGGGAAAACAAAAATATCCACAAGGATTATTTTTAGCCACAAAAATCTCACATGGGTTGACTTATAAAAAACCCGTATACACATACATTCCGAAAAGCAGACAGAGTATTTAGACATACATATTTATGAATTTGTTAAGGGGATGTGTAAAACCTCACATTGTGAATGTTAAGCATGACTAAAAAGCTAATACCGTTACTTAACATTATTCAAGGATAAGAGCTAATAATGTCTTTTGTGTGTTAACATTAAATCCATTCACAAAAGGGCAAAATAATTGCAGGCTGATAAAAATGGGATTGAGGGAATATTGGTTGGTGTGAGAGGAAGTCCTTAGTTCCTATTAAAATGTACTTGAAAATATCATTATGCGAATATTTGGTTATTTTAGGTTAGACTATCAATATTTAAGAACCTTGAATCCTATATTACCAATATCTCATATTAGATGTGAAGTCATATATTCATGGAGTCGATGCAAAAATTGGATATGAGTCGGAGTCCAACCGAAAATATTATAAGCAGATTCCACAGTCATGAAAACATAACTACGTTACAGAGAAGAGTATAGCTTCCTATTTTGCACCGAATTTGGTGTTAGCGGTTGGAGAGAGAGTGAAAAACTTCTTTCTAGAAAATTTTCGAAATAGCTCTATGTTTCGGCATAATACCCTTATGAATGGGTATCGGTCGGTGTTTAAAAGGTTATAGCTGCCTTTTCTCATCAAAATTGACATTCCGGATTCTTGGAATGCTAATAATGAGTTTGAAGAATTTGATCGATACATGTCATTGTATTGAAATAACGCTAATAAAAGGTTACGCGGAAAAGCGTGTATCAACTTTGGTATAAATCGATTGCCATAAATTTGTCCCATTGTACGCCATCGACTCTAAATTTGCCTGAATGAAATTAAATTTATCATAGGTTGCAGAATGGCATGTGTATATTCCTTCGAGGGAACATCGAGATGGAATTGTTAGGATACATATGTACTCAAAGGGGTGAAGGGTATCACATAGTCGGCTCCGTCCGACTTTACTACTTTCCTTATTGGTTTTTATTGTCTTCATCTATGTATGGCCAAAGAAAAAGGGATTCAATTCCTCGAAGTGCTTCTTCCACGATAAACTTTCGTTAGATTTTGGCTTGTCCTTGAAGACTCATACGGTCGATTGCGTTGTTGTTTACTGCTCATACGAATATATATCCATTTTTCGTAACCTATGAAGATCTTATAGTCCTAATTTCGTTAAATGTCCCACATATATACAGTAAGTAGGATAGTTCTAAAGGGCTGAACTTTTTATAACCTCCACCATAGGTATACTGACAGACACGTGAAATGAAATTTACATCCCCATATATAACTATTCAACAGTGAATGATTTTGAAATGTGGCAAAGGGGGCAAAACAAATAAGTGTACAAAGTGTCTCAAGGATATCTTGAACACAAATGGGAACCAGAAATACTGATTTTTAGCCAACTTTTATGATATATTATATGCAATGCTGTTTTCCACCCAATACCTTGACTACCAAAGTAATGAGATAATGAGCGAATCTAATAAAAAGTCCGCATATACCGACAACAACCACAAAAAAACCTGGTGTTATAAATTTAATCGTGGACCCCGCTTGTTCGAAAGCTAAGGCCGTGATGGTCGTTGTTATCGTTATATTCTACTAAATTTAACAATCCATTTTTCTAAGGGGTTCTTGCAACCACTACTCACTTTTGCAACGACTACCAAATATCTGCAACATTTAATGGGAATTTTTCTTCAAATATCAAACCCCTAAAAACTCCAAAACGTGAACAGGTGTTGATATTTTAGACGGGGTGAAACACGTGTTAAGGGTTTCGTTATATGGGAGCTATGTTTAAACGTAGACCATCTGCGAATTTGTTCTGCCTAAAAGCAAAATTAGTTTTTGTGCCAAATGTTATCCCGATTCCTTTGAATTCCTTCGCATAGAAATTTATACCGATCAGGAATATATAATTTATAGGGTCGAAAATTAGAACTTCAAACCATATTCTGTCTATACTGAGCTATTCACATAGCTCACACACTATAGATGGTGGTGTTATCAACTGAGAGCAAGGTATATATTGGAATGCTAATAATGAGTTTGAAGAATTTGATCGATACATGTCCTTGTATTGAAATAACGCTAATAAAAGGTTACGCCGAAAAGCGTGTATCAACTTTGGTATAAATCGATTGCCATAAATTTGTCCCATTGTACGCCATCGACTCTAAATTTGCCTGAATGAAATTAAATTTATCATAGGTTGCAGAATGGCATGTGTATATTCCTTCGAGGGAACATCGAGATGGAATTGTTAGGATACATATGTACTCAAAGGGGTGAAGGGTATCATATAGTCGGCTCCGTCCGACTTTACTACTTTCCTTATTGGTTTTTATTGTCTTCATCTATGTATGGCCAAAGAAAAAGGGATTCAATTCCTCGAAGTGCTTCTTCCACGATAAACTTTCGTTAGATTTTGGCTTGTCCTTGAAGACTCATACGGTCGATTGCGTTGTTGTTCACTGCTCATACGAATATATATCCATTTTTCGTAACCTATGAAGATTTTATAGTCTTAATTTTCTTAAATGTCCTACGATACATATGTACAGCAAGTAGGATAGTTCTAAAGAGCTGAACTTTTTATAACCTCCACCATAGGTATACTGACAGACACGTGAAATGAAATTTACATCCCCATATATAACTATTCAACAGTGAATGATTTTGAAATGTGGCAAAGGGGGCAAAACAAATAAGTGTACAAAGTGTCTCAAGGATATCTTGAACACAAATGGGAACCAGAAATACTGATTTTTAGCCAACTTTTATGATATATTATATGCAATGCTGTTTTCCACCCAATACCTTGACTACCAAAGTAATGAGATAATGAGCGAATCTAATAAAAAGTCCGCATATACCGACAACAACCACAAAAAAACCTGGTGTTATAAATTTAATCGTGGACCCCGCTTGTTCGAAAGCTAAGGCCGTGATGGTCGTTGTTATCGTTATATTCTACTAAATTTAACAATCCATTTTTCTAAGGGGTTCTTGCAACCACTACTCACTTTTGCAACGACTACCAAATATCTGCAACATTTAATGGTAATTTTTCTTCAAATATCAAACCCCTAAAAACTCCAAAACGTGAACAGGTGTTGATATTTTAGACGGGGTGAAACACGTGTTAAGGGTTTCGTTATATGGGAGCTATGTTTAAACGTAGACCATCTGCGAATTTGTTCTGCCTAAAAGCAAAATTAGTTTTTGTGCCAAATGTTATCCCGATTCCTTTGAATTCCTTCGCATAGAAATTTATACCGATCAGGAATATATAATTTATAGGGTCGAAAATTAGAACTTCAAACCATATTCTGTCTATACTGAGCTATTCACATAGCTCACACACTATAGATGGTGGTGTTATCAACTGAGAGCAAGGTATATATTGGAATGCTAATAATGAGTTTGAAGAATTTGATCGATACATGTCCTTGTATTGAAATAACGCTAATAAAAGGTTACGCCGAAAAGCGTGTATCAACTTTGGTATAAATCGATTGCCATAAATTTGTCCCATTGTACGCCATCGACTCTAAATTTGCCTGAATGAAATTAAATTTATCATAGGTTGCAGAATGGCATGTGTATATTCCTTCGAGGGAACATCGAGATGGAATTGTTAGGATACATATGTACTCAAAGGGGTGAAGGGTATCATATAGTCGGCTCCGTCCGACTTTACTACTTTCCTTATTGGTTTTTATTGTCTTCATCTATGTATGGCCAAAGAAAAAGGGATTCAATTCCTCGAAGTGCTTCTTCCACGATAAACTTTCGTTAGATTTTGGCTTGTCCTTGAAGACTCATACGGTCGATTGCGTTGTTGTTTACTGCTCATACGAATATATATCCATTTTTCGTAACCTATGAAGATCTTATAGTCCTAATTTCGTTAAATGTCCCACATATATACAGTAAGTAGGATAGTTCTAAAGGGCTGAACTTTTTATAACCTCCACCATAGGTATACTGACAGACACGTGAAATGAAATTTACATCCCCATATATAACTATTCAACAGTGAATGATTTTGAAATGTGGCAAAGGGGGCAAAACAAATAAGTGTACAAAGTGTCTCAAGGATATCTTGAACACAAATGGGAACCAGAAATACTGATTTTTAGCCAACTTTTATGATATATTATATGCAATGCTGTTTTCCACCCAATACCTTGACTACCAAAGTAATGAGATAATGAGCGAATCTAATAAAAAGTCCGCATATACCGACAACAACCACAAAAAAACCTGGTGTTATAAATTTAATCGTGGACCCCGCTTGTTCGAAAGCTAAGGCCGTGATGGTCGTTGTTATCGTTATATTCTACTAAATTTAACAATCCATTTTTCTAAGGGGTTCTTGCAACCACTACTCACTTTTGCAACGACTACCAAATATCTGCAACATTTAATGGGAATTTTTCTTCAAATATCAAACCCCTAAAAACTCCAAAACGTGAACAGGTGTTGATATTTTAGACGGGGTGAAACACGTGTTAAGGGTTTCGTTATATGGGAGCTATGTTTAAACGTAGACCATCTGCGAATTTGTTCTGCCTAAAAGCAAAATTAGTTTTTGTGCCAAATGTTATCCCGATTCCTTTGAATTCCTTCGCATAGAAATTTATACTGATCAGAATATATAATTTATAGTGTCGAAAATTAGAACTTCGAACCATATTCTGTCTATACTGAGCTATTCACATAGCTCACACACTATAGATGGTGGTGTTATCAACTGAGAGCAAGGTATAATTTATAGACTTTGTGCCCTCGTACTGAAAAACTATGTCACAGAAGCCTCCTTAAAAGTTGTTGATAATATTTGCTCTGAGAGTGTAGTAGTAGTTTGAGGACAATGACGTAGGGTTTGAGCATCATGGCTCTACAAATTATTTCCCACACAATTGCTCTGTTCCAGAACCTACAAGAATCTTCTATTACAATATTATAAAAATGTTTTACCACTTTTTGAGTACAGGAAAATATCGAATTGTAATTGAATATACCTATCAAAAACTATGCAAAATATTATAAATTTAATTATTCTTACCTTATGGCTGTTATATGTGAAATGAATTGTGGCACCTAAAAATATAAAAAGAAAAGCATTATTACAATTTCTGTCAAACTCTTTCAGTTGCATTTTAAATATAATAACAAACTTTATCTCTCAAAATTGTTTCAATCTTAATAAATTAAATTAAAAATTGGTAAATTATTTGAGCACAAGTGCAAAAAGTGCGTTTAAAAGTTATGTTACCGTAAATTGCTTTGGTCAATTTTCAATATAATCAATTTACAATTTTCCATATGCTTTGCTCCCATCACTTACTCAATCCTACTGTTGATTACAACTCCTTAAAACTTAAAAGCATAGCAAAGTAGTAGCAACGACATTTTGTTGTTGTTGTTGCAGTGTATTTGATTTTAACCTCAGCACAAATCCAATGCAATTAAAAGTCTATAAAAGTGAATTAAAACTAAGCTTCCACAGAAATTAGAAAGGTAACCGGTAACTAACCAACAACAAATTGGTCTTTGCAAATGCAGTCTGCATTGGAACGTTGGTAAAGACAATTGAGTTAAATATAGAAAGTTTTAAAAAGTTTTTAACCAAAAAATGCAAAACTCGAACACACACACACAATCACAGTTAAATGTATATAGCAACACAATTAGTCTGGGTAAACCCAAAATGCATTCGCACCATCACCTACCCCACCTCGATTGACAAATACATTGTCAGGATGTGATGTCACATCAGTAACAGAGTTGTTGTTATTTTAGACCCCAAAACCCCGTTGTCTGTTCTATTTTGCTGGCCTCTTAATGCACTTGGTTGCATTTTAATGCAATTACTTTGTAAATGTCTGGGAGCTGGTTGTTTTGGGTTTTGTGTTAAACCGTAACCAGATAGACGATTGGGTGGGTTAAATGTTTTTTTTGGCTAGTCTATTTTCGGATAGCTAATGTTATATTTTTGGGGATATTTTAGAAGGTTGACAAAATGTTTTAAGAACTAAATTAGTAGAAAATTTTGAGGAGGAGGGAAATTAGTTTTTTTAATGAGGTAGGCCCAGATACGAGCTACTATAGATGTAAGGTAGTGGTCAGTTTCTGAATCTAAAAGGGTATTATTCGACTCACAGTACAAAATTATCTTGGCACCGTGTATAATAGATAACAGCATTTTAATACGATAACAACTGTATATATATTAAACGTAGATAACAATAAGCGTTGTTACTTGATATTTCCAATGGAATGTATAATTACAGCCACTTCGATGGGGGAAAATAGGTCGGGAACTAGGGCTTTGTTAAAAAAATGGTCCTATAAAGAACATTTTCTGCGAAGGGTTTTGTAGAAATTGCAATTTTAATATTGACTAACCCATTGATAATGTACTCCCAAACATCTTTGGCACAAATGAAATTTCCCTACCTCCTTCATATATAGAAACCTCCTACATCATCACACTTCCCCTCCTTTAAACCTCAAACAACCAGTCACGTTGTTGTTATTTCCCGAAAACAACATTTTTGTGGTAAAATTTTGACAAACAAAATGTTTCCGAGTTATTTCCGGTGGTTGTCGGTATGTTTGTTTTTTTGTTGTTGGTAAATTTCCTATGTTTTACAATGTCCGCTTGGTCGTTTTGTGTGTGATTTACTTTGATGCCATACCATACCTTGTTGCGGAACTATATTAGTTTAACATTTTAGTAGTAGTTCATCATATTGGTTAGGTTTCCTGATTGATGTTGTTATTGTTGTTATGTTGTGTTGTTTTTGTTGTTCTCTTTGTTTGTGTCGAGTTTATTAAAGCCATTTTAATTGAATTCGTTGTTGTTTTTTGTTTTGCAAACAAAAAGTTTGTCAGAACTTTGTTGTGCACCCACCAACCCTAGCCTAGCTTTTTTGGGACCTTTTGTGTTTATTTTTGAATAGACAAACACTTATCTGTCGCTGTTGTAATTTTATTTTAAAGATAAAAAATTATTTTACAGACAAAATTCTTGCATAGGGAGAGGTGTAATGTAATACGTTATATTGTCACGTAGTTATCAAACGTATGGGTGGAAATGATATATACTAATTTGAAGACAAAGTTCATATTTATATGACGTTTCAAAAGGGCGAAAATGACATTCCAAAATTTGAATATGAACAAAATTTTATGGACGATCGAAGGGCCAAATTTAGAGAAAAATAATACAGTAAGAGTAAAAAATAGGTAAAAACTAGTATAAATACTTTTAAGTGTGGTCAAGCTGAATTTTAATACCCTCTGCCATGATGGGTGCATTAAACATTTGTACTGTAAATTGCCTGCATGTTGCTTTTCATCCTTTGAAAACTAAATACCATACACACAGTTTAGGAAACACCTTCTGTTGCTGACAATTGTGGGATATTTACATAGAGCTATGGGAAAACATAGACCTATATAAAAAGTTCTACCTACTAAAAAAAAAAAAACAGTAAGGAAAGTGGTAAAGTCGGACGGGGCCGACTATATGATACCGTTCACCACTTTGGGTAAATTCAACAGATGAATCTTAACAGACGTCGCATTTTTGATTTTCGTGAAACTTAATACACATCATTCTAGTCTTTATTCAGTACGCTGTACCAAATTTCGTGGAAATCGAAAGGTATATAGAGACTTTGGTACACCATTTTCCTTAAATCAGACGAAAATATATATGGGAGTTATATCTAAATCTGAACCGATTTTTACGACTCTTAGCACACATCATTCTAGGCTTAATTCAGTACGCTGTGCTAAATTTCGTGCAAATCGAAAGATATTTAGGGACATTGGTGCACCATTATTTATATGGGAGCTATATATAAATCTGAACCGATTTTTATGAAACTTAGCACACACCATTCTAGGCTTAATTAAGTACGCTGTGCCAAATTTCGTGCAAATCGAATGATATATAGGGACTTTGGTGCACCATTTACCTTAAATCGGACGGAAATATATATGGGAGCTATATATAAATCTGAACCGATTTTTATGAAACTTAGCACACATCATTCTAGGCTTAATTAAGTACGCTGTGCCAAATTTCGTGCAAATCAAAAGATATATTGGGACCTTGGTGCAATATTTACCTTAAATCGGACGAAAATATATATGGGAGCTATATCTAAATCTGAACCGATTTTTCAATAGGGTTCGTATTGGTTAAAATATTAAGTTAGGTTGTAAAAATTTCATCCAATTCGGATAATAAATGCGACCTGTACTTTGTTTACAATTTAACATGGACAGACAGACGAACGGACCGACAGACGGACGGACATGCATAAATCGACTTAAAAAGTGATTATATGCATATTCTCAAAAGGAACCATGGGTCTATCTTGATTCCTTTTGCCTGTTACAAACATATGCACAAAGACATAATACCCTGTACCACAGTGTGGTGAAGGGTATAAACCCAAATTACAAAGAATTTGCATGAAAAACGCGCTCAAGAACCCCAAAATACCGAAAATTGAGATTATGGTTACCCGAATAAATTGACCTATATTTATAATTTATAGTGGAGAGATTTGCTAACTAATAAGAACACGACGTACTAAATTACAGTCAATTCGGTCAAAAAATACCCTCAAAATACCAAAAATTTGGTACAGTTTCATCGGCAAACTAGTTTATGTCGTTATAATTTTACTTGAGAAACGTAAGACGTTGTAAGTGGTTCGGCACAATTTTTTTTGCCTGAATTTCGGAGAAATACGAAAAATGAAGAAGAGATGACGAATCAAGATTCCATATCTCGTCATTTTTTACTGCCAATATGTAGAGTTGATGGGTCATCCACCGCAAAGCCCTGACTCTCCACCGAATGACTTTTTTATTGGCGCCCAACAAGAAAAAAATGCGTGGTCAAGTAGTTTCGCCACCAGAAGATGTTGTTGAAGCATTCAAGCATCACATTTTGGAATAGTCTCAATCGTAGTGGAAAAAACGCTTTGACATTTATCGCGATATACTCATCATTCCGATTCGGACGAAATTTTGCATAGATCGATCCACATTTACATACAGTTCTCATAAAAAATTATATTCGATTTTATATAAATTTTGCTTCAAAATTCCAAAGTCTGTCCATTGGTATGAAATTTTGCATTGATTGCCAAATTATATGTGTATGAATTATTTTAATACGATTCATATGTTGAAGGGTAATATAAAAGTGGCAACAACTGTCCGATTGGCGGGAAAATGCACTGATACAACCACATTTTTGATCACATTTTTATACCCTTCACCACACTGTGATACAGGGTATTATGTCTTTGTGCATATATTTGTAATAGGCAAAAGGAAACGAGATAGACACATGGTTCCTTTTGGAATCACTTTATGAGTCGATTTATGCATGTCCGTCCGTCTGTTCTTGTTATCTTGTAAACAACGTACAGGTCGCATTTATGATCCTAATCGGTTGAAATTTGGTACAGCTCATTTATTTGACCCAAGGAAATATTTGGTGCACCATATATATCGTTCGATTGGCACGAAATTTGGCATCGCATACTAAATTATGTCTAGAATGATATGTGTTAAGTTTCGTGAAAATCGGTTCAGTTTTAGATATAGCTTCCATATATATTATTATATTTTTTTGATTTAATGTAAATGGTGCATCGAAGTCCCTATATATCTTGGGATTTTGGAATAGCGTACTGAATTGTGTCTAGTTTGTTTGAGTGTCAAAATTGTTTTTAAACTATTTACATAAATTTGTCCTATTGTATGCAAACGACTCTAAATCTGGCCTAATGAAATTAAACTTAGCATAGGCATAAATTACAGAAAGTCATGCGGTTTGACGTTAGTCGGTTTATATATAAA
This sequence comes from Musca vetustissima, assembly GCF_032173495.1. NCBI lineage: Eukaryota > Metazoa > Arthropoda > Insecta > Diptera > Muscidae > Musca > Musca vetustissima. The sequence goes on from NW_026874317.1 coordinate 10,914, forward strand.
AATCAAATATTTAAGTTCGTTCAATTTCATGCCAATGTTGGATACAAATGTAGAATATACCAAAATGGTGAATGATATCATATAGACGGTCCTGTCCGACTTTACTACTTTACCTACGGTTTATATATATGCCTATGCTGCACTGGAAATGATAAGAGGGGTGTGTGTTATCATATAGTCGGTTCATCCAACTTCTGAACTTTCCATACTGATTTATATTGCATTTCATAAAACAGTCCATTGTCTATGGAATATCCCATATACTACAATAATGTAATTTTTTTCAACGTTTATGTTTTTCTCCATAACTCTTAAATACATTGTTATATTTCTCTGTGTGTATGCATATGCATGATTCTATGATCATGTATGAGTGTTTGTGAGTTGCTGTGTGTGTTTTTTTGTTCATTGTTGTTTAAATGTCACTTTTACAAACAATTTAATTAGTAGTCTAATTTATAACGAAATTTAATTAACTTTAATTCACTTTTGAGTGCTCCTTCTCAAACTTGTATGTAAAACTACAAACTACGGTTACGACATGAATACATAAAACATACACACATATGTGTGTGTGTGTGGGTATGGGGGAATGCATATGAGAACGAAGGGATGTATTAAAGTTATATTGTGTAATATAACAATGTTTGAATATTATTATGTAAATTGAGAGATAGGAGGATTTAAACTATTTATTTCAACTAAAATCAAAAACATTTCTCTGTGTCTCAGATCTTTTAAGACTTCGATACAATGGGAAATTTCATATATCCTTATTATAAAAGATTTGTTTGAAAAACCAAATTAATCGATTCATGTGTAAATCGGTAAAAAAGACAGTAAGGAACAGGCTAAAGTTGGACGGTACCGACTATATGATCCCCTCTACCACAAGAACGCCAAATGTCTTCTCTAATGATTTTCTTGCTATGTTTACAATATTCTGCCGATCAAACCGACGTAGCATCTTTCATAGAGGCTTCTATATGTGAATCCATCAATCAATCCATATCATTCGGAAACTTCAGGAAAATCCCATATCAATCAGACATACTAACGGACTTTGATGTACAATGTACACAAAATCGGACAAAATCATATATGAGAGCTATATGTAAATCTGGACCTATTTAAATCAAATTTGACACACATCATTAGATATACAGCAGCACATCTCTCATTAAATATTAACAAAAAATACAAAAGATTATACAACAACTTTAGGCATGGCAATATTGTGCATAAATGAACGGAACCCTCCCAACTTCTTATAAAAGTCTACCATATATAATTAATATTTTCGCCTAAAGGGGCTCACATATAACATTAAATATGAACTACCTTTTCCTGTGTACAAATCCCTACACTACATAATCCCATTTCCCATGCATACAATCCCTCCAATATTTATTGTAAATATGGTTGTACCGATGTTTGTCTATCTCTCTTACTGGTGTCTTATTTACACAACACCTTAAAGTTTACTTAATCATTATTACATTGTCCGTCTGTTCATCCCCCTCCTTTCTCTTCAGTCCTGTAACTGCAATATATTGGCCAAGACAAACAGATGAATAGTCCATCGTCATAGATCCTTCAGACGATTAGTTCAATTTACAGCTTGCATATCGACGGACAGACCACATTGCATTGAATGTCCTAGGCGATTAGTCGTCAGTCGTTCCGGTTGTCCTTCCATTCGATATGTATCAAAATGTAGATTTTACACATAGATTTTTAAGAGGATTTACTTAAAGACATTCTTCATGTTGCCAATTTTATGAGTATTTACACTTGAGTTTGTTGTTACAGTTGTTGTTGAATAGTCCTGACTGTCAGACAGAGTGGTTGTTTGTGTCGGTATGTCTGTTTTTCTGCAGGTCTTTAGATGGATAAATTTGTGTGGTAATGCAACAATGTTCGTCAGTCACCTCATGAGAAGGATTTTTTTAATTTACAGGTAATTTTTAGAACAAGTTTTGGGGGAGGTTAAAATTTTTAAAGTTGATTGATTCAATGTGAATTCTTTATATCTGAAATAAAATTATAGGCAATTTAGCCTTCATATATATGCACTTTATGACGGTCTTTTTTTACAGAAGAGTAAAGAGTATTTAGTAAAAATAATTCCTTTTTTTAATGTAGACGATCAACAAAAGCGTAAAGGTTGGAATTTTTAATGAATATTTTCTCAATTTGTATTGTCTTCATTATGAGGTGGAGTGTATATTAAATACGTAATTTTGTTTGCAACACCTCGAAATATTCATATGAAACCCCCAAAAACGGATCCTTAGAGGATGAAAAACATATATGCCTACATTTTGTTTAATGTTTTGACGTAGACTCCGTATGAAGGTCCCGACATATTTCTGTATTTTGAAGGACATTAGACACATATTCCTATCGAAGTCCTATTTCTGGTTCTTGGGTACTGAAAAACGTATGTACAGAAAAATGTCGACCGATTTTCCTGTAATTATACCCTTCACCACACTGTGGTACAGGGTATTATGTCTTTGTGCATATGTTTGTAACAGGCAAAAATAATCGAGATAGAACCATGGTTCCTTTTAATAATATGCATAGAATCACTTTCTGAGTCGATTTATGCATGTCCATCCGTCCGTCTGTCCATGTTAAATTGTAAACAAAGTACAGGTCGCATTTATGATCCGAATTGGATGAAATTTGGCACAGCTCATTTGTTTGGCCCAAGGACGAACCCTATTGAAATTGGGAAAAATCGGTTCAGATTTAGTTATAGCTCCCATATATATTTTCGTCCGATTTAAGGTAAATGAGGTACCAAAGTCCCTAAATATCTTTCGATTTGCACGAAATTTGATACAGCCTACTGAACTAGGCCTAAAATGATGTGTGTCAAGTATCTAGGTCTAGAATGGTGTGTGTCAAGTTTCGTGAAAATCGGTTCAGATTTAGATATAGCTCCCATATATAGTTTCGCCCGATTTTAGGTAACTGAGGTACCCAAGTCCCTTAATATCTTCCGATTTGCACGAAATTTGGTACAGCCTACTGAACTAGGTCTAGAATGATGTGTGCCAATTTTCGTGAAAATCGGTTCAGATTTAGATGTAGCTCCCACATATATTTTCGTCCGATTTTATGTAAATTGTGTGACAAGGTCCCTATATACCTTTCGATTTGCACGAAATTTGGAATAGCCTACTCAATAAGGTCTAGAATGATGTGTACCAATTTTCGTGAAAATAGGTTCAGAGTTAGATATAGCTCCCATATATATTTTCGTCCGATTTTAGGTAAATGGTGCACAAAAGTCCCTATATATCCTTCGTTTTGCACGAAATTTGGCACAGCGTACTGAATTAAGTCTGGAAAGAGGTGTGTTAAATTTCGTGAAAATCGGTTTAGATTTAGATATAGTTCCAATATATATTTTCGTCCAATTTTATGTAAATGGTGCACCAAAGTCTCTATATATCCTTCGATTTGCACGAAGTTTGGATTTATAAGTACATGAAGAACTCAAAATAGTGCCGAATGGTCAAAACATACTGATATAAGTGTAACCTAACATGTGGCAAGTTTCGATGAAATCGGTTTAGATTTCGATAGATGGGTGACGTATATTTATGTAGATGGGTGACGTATATTTATGTATGTAGAATATTATGTAGGTTTTAGTTGGATTCGTTAACGGAAGGTACTGTAATTTGTCGCTGTGGGTTCGTGAAGGGTGAATAACATAATGGCAAATATTTTTCGATAGAGTTTCATGTATTGAGATAGTTTCGATATGCCGGTCCGGCCCAATTTGAAGTTTGAAAGTTTTAGTCCCATTTTCCAACCGAAGGAGCCTGTAAATAATTTCAAATAAAATCTAATCCAATCAAATCAAAATAATTTTCAAAATATGTTCTTACAATCCATCGGTATTTTGAGGGATGTAGCTGAATTTCAAAACCATGGCCTGATTTTTTGGAAGCTGCTGCCCAATTTGCGGTACTTTGTTGGTTATAGCCACACTTTATACCGACGTGGTTTTGATTTGGTGAAAAAGGCTTCTTCTAAGACAAATTTAAATATTGGCATAAAAAGTAATGTCCGATTTTAGGTAAATAGTGCACCAAAGTCCGTTTATATACTTCGATTTGCACGAAATTTGGCATAGCGTACTGAATTAAGTCTAGAAAGATGTGTGTTGAATTTCGTGAAAATCGGGTCAGATTTTGATTTTAGATTTTCAATGACTTATAAGTGTGGTATAATTTCATTTAAACTTTTTTTAAACATCTGCAGTGTTTTATTATGTCTTTTCACGCAATGGAAGATGGTGGAATGCCAGGAAACACCTGCTTTCGGAACATTTCAACAAAATAGCAAACTTTATGATAGACACAAAGTCTACGATCTACGATGACAATTGTATGTTATCGTAATGTCGACAAAAATGACGGATATATCAATCGTATATATCAACATTAAAAAACAATGAAGTAACGCCTCAAGTGTGTGTGTAATACCTGTATGAATGTTTATCACACACACAGAATGATAAAGTTTAAAACTCTCTCTCACACACACGCATATTCCGATTGCAGAATAGCAGAAACAAATGTTATGAAATGCAAGCATCAAACTCAAACCAATCTATATATGTACTCAAATACACATACGCTCACACCTTTGCACACACTCATACCTTCTGCGAATACAAATCAAATGGAAACGGAAGTTACGAATGTTTCGTAACTTCGGCGACATTATGGTTCATATGAATGTTTTGGGTTGTTGATGTTGTTGAGTGGCATCCAGAAGTCTATGTGAACAATGGATGAGAATGTATGGCAGGGTGCGTGAGTGTGAACCGAAACAAACAGAAAATTTGTGCGGTTATGGTTTACCGAAAAAATCCAAGGTGGGGCTGAGCAAAAGTTATAAAAATATTTTCTACATTTTAAGTATTTCCTTTAAAAAATTTCAATACTGGGACGTGATCAGGTATAGTCCACATAAAATGGTACCCTCTAATTTTCGGAATTTCGACATTTAAAGTAGTTCCTTTTTAAAATTGTCAATATTGGTCCCTGAATAGGTATAATCCACATATAATGGTACCCAACAATTTTCGCAATTTGGAGTATATCAAACATGTTTTCAAATCTAGTTGTTTATAATTTTAAGTATACTGAGTTATAATTGGGTAGCCAATTTTCCGATCAAATATGTTAAATATCGGTCGATCTTTGTCTATAGTCTAGGGATAAAAGACTCCTCGCCAAATCCCCACGCATTCAAATGCCAACAAATGTCGAACATATGTAAAACATAAATGCATTTGAAGGGAAACTCAAAGTTTTGTTTGTGAGTTGTATTGTACTGGAAGGGAGGAACATGTGACTTTGTGGTAAAAACAGCAAAAAAGACGGCAATTGACTATGACAATGATGATGACGACAACCACAACAAGAGAAATGGAAACGAAACCCTTTTTTGCGAAATACGTTACTGACTGACAATTCCAGTCAAAACAATCATAAACATGCAGCACGACGACGTCAGACGATAAAAATAGGTAGACAGACAGGCAGATATACTACAGTGGCAAATCAAAAGGACATAAAAATGAACAATACAATTGAGCTATTTATACTTACTCGAATGCAAAGGGAATTGCTTAAAAGAAAACTATAAATTGTTCGTCAATATTTTTGTTTTGCGAAAGCTTATTATTTCTTCTTCATTTCATTTCCAAGTTGAATGTATTTTGGGCCATAATTTTTTTTTTTTAATTTATATATTGATGCTATAATTTCAGCCTTGAGTATAATATAAGAATTTTTTAAGAGAACATTACAACTTAAAATTTTAAACCGTTATAGTATGCATATAAGTTCGTGATATAAGTGCTACTACATAAGCCCACACTAGACAATACTACAATTTCCCTGGCCCCATCTGTCATTCTATTGGAAAGAAGAAGGACCGAAAGCGGTCGTTTTTTTCCAAAACAGTTCTGTGTGTGAACAGATAATCATGTGGCATACCGGGAGATAGAAGAAAGGTGTAGCGTCTAGCATCATTGTACATTTCCAACATCAGCATACCTTCGATATAATATGAACACAGGGCTGTAAAAAAGACCTGTTCTCACTGGATCTCTCACAGCTTGACAATCAATCAAAAGAATAATTGTGTCCATTGGCGCCACGAAATTTTGAAAATCGTCGTTAGGTTCTGCATCCAAACGTGATGTATCCTCCACTATGTAGTATGCATTAAATATTTCTCTAAAAGATCGGGACTTTTATATGGGAACTTTGTCATGGTTAATTTTCGGTTAGTATAATCGACACTCAGGTTGGAAAATTGAGCTACGAACTTAGACGTACCGAAAATATGAGTCAATTAAAAACAATAAACACTAAGAATTTTATTCACCAGGAATTTGGAATGCCAAATAATAAGCAATTCGGTGGGAAAACCATCGAAATGCCGAAAATGTGTTTATAAGGGTCTGAATGTCAAATTTCATGCCCTTCGGATGAAATTCTCAAAGTATCGAAAATTTTCAAAGTAATAAACCAAAATTTAATATTTCGATATCAATATATTAGGTTGGGGAAATAGACAACCATTATTTTTTCTGCAAATGGCTGTACTGATAGATTTCTCGTAAAGTATCGATCAAGCAATTTCAGATTTATGCTCGTTGGAAGTGTGAAAATTCGCGGTAAAAAATATTTTTCTGTTTTTTGTTTGGTGCATTACAGGGTGTTAGGGTGAAAGCACCAAACAAAAAATAGCAAAATATTTTTTTACAGCGAATTTTCACACTTTACAAAATGGAAGTTAACAAAGAGAAATTTCGGTACGTTTTACAGTTTTTCTTTGACAATGGCGTATATGCAAGCCAAACGGTTAAAATTGTGAATGGTATTTATGGTTCCGATATTGTAACATCCAATTATGTGCAATTTTGGTTTCGTAGATTCCGTACAGGAATTGTTGATGTTAAAGATGCACCTCGCACATGTAGGCCGGTCGTCGAAAATTCGATAAAATCGGAGAAATGGTCGAATTTGACGGCATGTTAGCTGTCGTAACCTTGTCAAGGGGCTAAAAATCGACAATAAAACTGTTTTAGGCCATTTACAATTCACAAAAATTGACATAAACCGTGACTCGCCAGACACTTCGGGAGCTTGGTTGGGAAGTTTTAATGCATCCGCACCAACGATTATCATATTTTTCTTGCATTGTAAAATTTCGTTAACGATAAAAAATTGGTATCTAGGGAGGATTGTTAAAACGTGACTACTAGAGTCTTTTGCAAATAGAGAGCAGGACTTCTAGGAGGAAGGCATTATGAAGTTACCTTTAAAATGGCAACAAATCATACAACAAAACGGTGCATATTCGGACATTCCGAAGTATGTTTAATAAAATCCTATAGCTCGTATAAAAATAATGGATTTCATTTCCCCAAACTAATATTATGTCGGTTTTTTTCTACAACAATATTTTTCACCCTCCAAGAAACCAAAATTAAATTTACTGGTGGCATATTTATCAGAACTCGGAATGTTGAATTACTGTCATTTCAGGGATATTATACCCAAAAAATTTGTTGTCTTCTAAGAACTCGAAGCTTCAATTTACATTTACACTTCGGTGGGAAAATACGGTTGAATCTTTCAATGTGTATTCCGAAAATCCTGCATACATCAAAATATATGCCTGTATAAAAAAATTCTCCAAAGGGGTTTCACAACCTTCAAACCCCAAACAATTGCAACCACTCCGAGAAAACTGCGAAAAAGTGGTCAGTACATGTCTGGAACATTGTTAGCAAAGATGTTTTTAAACCTCTATGAACCTGGTATGCCAAATTAGTGTCACATCGATGGAAAATGCCGTTAATATCGATGCGGAACCATTATATGGGGGCTATTTCAAAACATGGATCCATATTGAAAATTTTCTGCTGCGACATTTTCCACCCTCCGAGAACCCGAAATTTCAATTTAAAGACTATTCGGTTGGCAAATGCGGTTAAAACCTTTAAGATTCCGAATATGGAAATTCTGTGACTTTCAAAACCTGAAATACCAATCAAAGGCACTTCGATTGTAGAAATGGACGAGTCTTTTATATGAGGGATATTTCAAACATAAACTTATATTGGAATTTTCTTTCAGATATGTTTTCCGCTGTTTTAGAATCCGAAATGCTGAATTACAGATACTTCCATTGTAAAAGTGTGAGTATAACCTTCAAAATTTCTAGTAATCGTTGACCAAAATATCCAGTTCAAACAGGATAGGAGTAGGAGCAATATTCGACATTTTTTGAATTTTCATTGTTATGATAGAAATATTTCTGGTATCCCTTGTATTTCGGAAAACATAAAAAAATTTTAATTTTTAAATATTTGGAGAAATTATTGCAAAGGAACCACAAAAAGGCCTCACTCTGCTAGTAGGTGTCATATCAAATTTTTGTTTTCCGAACTTCTAGACACGTTTTTTCAATTTACAGCATCAGTTGTTTCGGCAGTCAACACATATGCGTCGAAGTGGGAGTGTAGCCGGGGTAGCCCTCTTGATTGACATGCAAATAGTCATAACTTTTGTTTATTTCCTACACATTTGTGAGAATCTTAAAAGATAGTTTTTTTCTATTTATCGAACACCACCCACCTGTTTGTTTTTGTTTTTCACTTTTTTACAGGATATGTGATGACTTTATGTCACTTACATTGTCATACATATACCATACCTACAATGAGTGGTGGGTTCAATGGTGTTGTGTCGTGTATCGTAGTCTGTTGTTATCTTTATTTTTTAGTTTGTGAGTGTGTGTTTGCTATCGTTATTGTTGTTGCATTTTTTTTACACTTTACTTCGCGTCATTGCCTCAGGATATCATTTCAATTTTTACAGACACTTTTGTTTCAAATGTAATTTAATCATACAAATACACACGAAAAAGGTAGTGGTGGCATATGGATAACAAGGAAAGTGGATTTATGTGCAGTAAAGGTTGAAGCTTCGATACGCTATTGAGCAAGAATCATGAAGCTATGGAAAATAACGCAAAATGTCGCATCAAAGTACCTAGTTGAACTTTTATATGTGGACACAAAGATTGATCTATACTCTTAATTTTTGGCGTAAACATTTGATATCCAGTGAGAACTCAAAATATCAAATTGGAAAACATCAAAGTAACAAAACGTGGAACCTTTATATGTGGACACAAAGATCGATCGATACCCTTAATTTTTTTAGAGTGATATTGATAACTTGAAATGGGGAAAAATCAAAATTACCAAAGCATAGAGTGGTAATGATAATTTTAAGTAGAGAAAAACATCCAAATTTCAAATTTCATAACTAACCTTATGGTGGAGGATATCGACGATTGAAATGTGAATCCAGTATATTCCTGCATTCTGCATATAAACGATTCAGTTGGTTTAGTTTTAATAATTCCTTTAAGATCATTCAAAATATAGGATTAATTGCGAAATATGTCGAAATATTGTCAACTACAAATCGACTGTTGCAGCAAATATTCCCTCCTTTTCGTAGTGAGAAGGCAATAAAAAAATTGAAGAGCAACAAAAACATTGTTGACGGTTGTGGGTAAACGTGTTTTCGTGTGTTGAAGTTGCGTTCTCTTCCTCCTGTATGATGACTGATTGCATGTGTATTTGTAGGTGTCGTTTAAATAAATAAAAAAGCAATAACAACAACATGCAAGGATACGTATGTTTTTGCTTGGGTGTGTGTGGGTGTAGAGAGGTCTCCATGGAATGAGTTAATTAAGACTTTATTTATAGTGAGAAATTAAACTTGTTTTAATTGAATTTTATGTGTAAAAGAAAACAAAAACAACAACAAAGCGATTAAATCAAGTGCTTGTGTGGAGGTGTCGGTGGAATGGGTTGAAAAAAGTGAGACACATACTTTGAAATTAAATTTCAGGCAATATAAAGTTAAATTACATTTATTTTGAATCTGAATAAAAACAGTTCTGCATGTGTTCATTAGTTGCACTACAGTCTAAAATTATGGTCGAACAACGCGAACTTTTACACCAGGAAGGATATTTGTTGGTTTTTTGTATTTGTATAAAAAAAAATCCATCTTCTCGTAAACATATTTACTCTGGGAAGACATAAACCGGAGAAGATGCCGAATAATATCTAATTTATGCTCAGAGAAAATGTAATATTAAATTACAGACTGTGATAGGAAATTACATTGCACTCTTCTGTGGGGCATATGTAAAATAATTTAAATTGAATATTTTAAATTGGAATCTTTATATTGATTTAAAATAGGAGCCCTCCACAACCTGTAGAGTAACTTCGGGTAATGTGGACCACCATTTTCTTTTTTTGATATTGTGGGCGTAACAACGGAAAAAAATAAAAACAAATTGTTTTCACAACATAGGAGATTTGTTGGCTAAATATATTCCAGGTCGAACATTATATATATTTGTCTATAAAAATTTTATTGCATTTTGTCCATATTATTATACTATTGCTATTTGTCCATAAAACTGTTATTGCATTATATTTCAAAAAACTCTAAACTGCAAATAAAAAAAAATAACTTGGCGTGTAATGTGGACCGGTATGTGTTGGTAATGAGGATCAGTAAGTTAAAGGTAGATTGTGGATTGGTTGTGATAAATTTTAATTTGTTGCACTCTTGGGTAACAATGAATGTAAAAATATATGGGTTAATGTTTTGGAATAGCCCCCATGTGTGGGTACCGCCCCATTTGCGGGATTTTGAAGGTCCTTGCTTCATTATAACTGAAGCACATTTAATTTCGCATATGGAGTTTTCAGAGGATAGAATACCTCCTCGCATATAAAATGCGCCCATTTTTCGAACTCGTCCTCATGAAAAGGTCCCACTTTTTTATAGTGGTCCACATTACACGACATTGAATATTTTTATTTAAAAATAATTATCGGCTTCAAAAATGTATAAAAATTAAAATTCACCAATTGTAATTACAGCTAAAACGTATATTTTTGTTAAAGAAAACAAGAAAACCACATAACTTATTTATATTCGAGAAAAACAAAGTGTTCGACTATTTTGAAAAACGTTCGACTATTGTGATAAAAAATTTTCAAAACACACTTTTACAATGAGAGCTACATTTTCTACTACTAAATTTTCAACATTGCAATTATTTATTAAAAACCAAGTTTGATGTTTGTTTTCACTAATTATGAAAACATTTATTAAGGCGGCATTGACATATTTCAAGCATTTTCTTAGATATGGGGGGTGGTCTACATTAGACGCCTAATCTACATTACCCGAAGTTACTCTAATATCGGTGGAAAAATGCGTTTAAAACTTACAAACTATACGAAAACATAAACCAATTAAAAACATTTTTCTACAGAAATGTTTTTCACCCTTCATGAAAGCGTTTGAACCACTTCGGTTCCAAAATGCGGCTAAAATCCCAAAATTCCGAAAATATGAAGGAAACATGATATGGGGATATACCAAAACGTGTGGTATGTCGGTCCACGGTTTTAAATAGCTCCCTAATGTTCATCAACCTCTATTATTGGTGACCGATCATTATTTAGAACATTGTCAATGGACCTGGACCTCTACAAAGGTGCCTCTACACTTTAGGTATATTAAATGTTCTAGCCGCAGTTTCCAAATCTACCTCCATTTGAAGTATTTTAAAGGTCCTAACTGCATTTTTATATCATGTTTATACCCTACATCACACTGTGGTACATGGTATTATGTCTTTGTGTATATGTTTGTAACAGGCAAAAGGAAACGACATGGACACATGGTTAATTTTGAGAATATGCATGGAATCACTTTCTGAGTCGATTTATGTATGACCGTCTGTCTACGTTAATATGTAAACAAAATATAAGTCGTATTTTTGATCCGAATTGAATGAAATTTGGCACAACTTATCACATATATATTTTCGTCCAATAAATAGTAAATGGTGTAACAAAGTCCCTATATATCTTTTGATTTGCACGAAATTTGACATGGCGTACTAAATAAAGTGTAGAATAATGTGTGTTAAGTTTCTTGAAAATCGGTTTAGATTTAGATATATCGCCCGACTTAATGCAAATGGCGTACGAAAGTCCCTATATATCCTTCGATTTGGACGAAATTAGGCATAACGTCTAGAATGATGTGATTTGGATATAGCTATAGAGTTTAGATGACTTGTGCCAAAGCTTGTATAAATCGGTTAAGATATAGATAAAGCTCTAATATATAATTTCAACCGATTTTATGTTAAACTCTACAGGAGCTACTTTTCTAAACAATAATTTGTTTAAAGTGGAAAATGACGTTCAAAGGGGAAAATTCATTCCGTAAGGAATTTTCCAAACCCCAAAATCTTATTGCCCACCTTTATTTTATGTTGTGATAATAATCTTAGAAGCCATATCTTGTATAAAGCTATATTAGTGCAAGGTATCATATAGTCTGCTACGACTTTGGTCCATTCATTAGTGATATAAACTTCGATTTTATGTTTTGTTTTGAAAAAAACGGTAGCTAATACTTACATTACAATGTCATCAAAAATTCGATCTGAAATAAAAATAAAAATAGAAAATTAAATTATTATAGCCATACGCAATAACTATTATCTCTAGATACGACAAAATGTCTAAAGGGCATACGCTTTATTTTCACAAACTATATGATTCATAATCAAAAATGTATGCAATGACATTTTAGTTAAAATCCAAACCAAACAACAAAATGATCATTGGCGATAGACAACAAGCTAAATTTTGATGAGCTTGAACCCATTTAATCATGTGCGGTGATGCGATATCGAATACCAATTGCAATAGACCGTATCGGTATGAGAACATCGACATCGACAACAGCAACAAAAGCAATTACATCAAATCATCGTCATCATATGGAATACTACAAAAATTTAATACCAAACAATAGGTACCCTCCCTGACTTCTGCAAAACCCCATCACTAACTACACAAAAATGAATGCCAACAGAAGGGAAGACGGTGGCAATGCGACGATGATTTAGCTGACAAATTCAACTCATTCTACGTTAATCGTGGCACGCATCGAGTTGATGGCATTTAATTGTGCAACAACAGAGTCACCGAGCGGCGTTGAATAAAGTTCAATTTCAATGATAAAACTTAGCTCAGGAAAAATAGTGAACGGGCAACGTACCCACCCACATTTTCTGTGGAAAAAGGTAGTCACAATGAGTACATACGAGTACGTATTCATCACTTCAACACACTTTCATATGGGGATTACTGTATGGCTAAATGTTTGAATGTTTCGAGATATGGTAGTCTGTATGTTGTTTTTGTTTTGCTTTCGTGTAGATGAATGTCACGGTTGAGTGACTTAATTTACAATGAATAAAAAACTAATGATGATGTTTTGTTGATGACGATGACTGCGTATTTATGTTTGTGTGTTTTCATGTAAGTTTTGAACAATTTGCGACAATGTGATGTTAACAAATTTGTTAATAAACTCATTTCATCGAAATGTATATTTTTTAATACAATTTCGATCGAAAGAAGGAGACCACTCCCTAATACTATATACAAAAAATAATTCCTCGTACTTGATGATTTTTATAGGAAAAATATTGACAATGTTCATTCTTTAGAGACTCAGGATTTTTTTTTTCTATAGAAAATATATTTTTTATAAACATAAAATTTTTGACATTAAGATTTTCAAAGAAAACTTATTCGCCTGCTACTAAGAAGTTTTCTATGGAAAAAATCTGCAGTTTTAGAAGACAGATTTTTATACTCCTTTGCCACACATCCAAACATTTTTGATCCAAATAAATTCCAAAGTAGATTTAGTCTGTCTATTGAAATCACCAAATGTTTAAGATAAAACATTGTAATTTTTCACACATTGCTACTTACTATATACGGTATATATCGGACAAATATTCGATATTGTAGGGATCTTGAGCACGCTATTTTAACGAACGGGGTTTCATGTGTTAGGTGCTCATTTGAAAGCAAATCATCGTGCGAAAAGTTTTAGGGCGTTTGAGCTCGTTTTTAAATAAATTGAATGCAATTTTATATTAGATACAAAACTTGTCAATATTTGTCCTCATTATACCCTACAAAACTACGTTGTCAGAATATCATAGCTTTAAGTGGCCCCTTGAGTCTGTAACGTCGCGAAATGTTGGTCCTAGACACACCTTTAGGTATAATGATCGTAATATCAAGATTAGCAGAGTCGATCTAGACATGTGTGTTCGTCCGTGCTCCTGTCTGTGCATTATATTTTGTATATACGATACAGGCCACAGTTCTGGACAATCTTCAAGAAATTTAGCATGTAGGACCAGTTATGGCCAAAGAAGACCGAACAACGCGAAATTTTACATGAAGAAGGGAATCTGACCAAAGAATAAATATGACTTGTTTTATAAAGATCGGCCAATATTTTGCGTGTCAAATGGACCCAGAATTTTGTGTGAGAAATTACACAATTTGCTTACTATGGCGTACATGTTTAAGCATGAAGGATGTAGACTCGATAAGTCGACAGTATATCCAACCTTTAAATTTATACCCATTATATTGATATAAGTACCCGGATGCTAGAGTTATACTTAAACTTTACATGGGTCTATGTATTCGTATAGGGTTTAGTATTTCCATTACCACACTAAAGGGCGGAAATGTAGATCTGTTAGCTAGGCAATTTTGCATGAGGTTCAGGTAATTGTCAAAGACGATGCCAATAATTTTCGATGATAATCACATGATATTTTGGGGATGAAACAGACCTAAAACTTTATTTTTCACATTTTCTAGTTACCCTAGACGCCACATTTATAAGCCAAACATATGTGGTAGGTGATCTGACCTGATATGAATGAAGGTCAACATTTAGCGGGTCAAATAAGGCCCTAATTTGTGATATTTTCAGAAATTCCGATATGCTTTTAATGTTTAGAGTTTTCATTATGTGGCAAATCTTGGTACGAAGGAGTTTCCTATATTTGCGTATAATCACCATAAAGAGGCGCAGTCCCTTTATAAATATGTTAATGGTCTTAGGAGCATTTTTCAACCGAAGTGACTATATTTTAGAATTGCAATGTTGCTGAAATATGGCATTCTGGAGCCTTGGTTGGTTAAGAATTCCTTCACAGGACATTATCAATATAAGTCAACTTTTTTGCAAAGTGTTTATACTATAGGTCCTAGCCTTATTTCCCAACCTGAGTATCAAAAGTTTGATATCTTGTTTTCTCCTTGTAGCAATTTACATTTTTTTCCGAGAATTAAATTAGCACTTATAAATAATTTTTTCCTGAGAAATAAATTTTCTTCCGACTTGTTTATATCCTCCACCATAAGGTGAAATGTTAATTTGTCATTCCATTTGCAAAACCTCTAAATATTTAACGGAGGCCCCACAAAAACTCTTGGTCAGAATGAAATTTTATGTCGACTTATGCATGTCCGTCTGTTTGTCTGTTGAATTCATGATAGAGATCACATTATTTAAGATAGAACACTGAAATTTTGCACAGATATTGCAAGCACTCCTAGGATGTTTGGTATAGCAAATGGGATATATCGGTCCACGTTTTGGTGTTGCCCTCATTTGGGGATTTTGGACAAGTTTTCCAACCGAATTGGCTATAATTTTGGGTTCTCATTGTATAGCAAATCTCCGTATTGTTTTTGTTATTTTTCTAAAGAGAAAATGCTGATTTTCAATAGATAATTTTTTTTAGTTGCTGTTGCTGAATTGAAATATTTTTTTAAAAAAAATATATATATCAAACACTTTTAGCTTACAGTCCTTTTTTCAATAGAATAAAATTACCACTCATAAAGTATATTTTTCTTTAGGAATAAATTTTCCTACGACTCTTTTTATCCACAAATCTTTCCCTTATTACCACGGAATTTGTTTGACGATTAAATCGATATCGTTTAATATTGTCATTGAAATTGTTATTCAAGAAATAAGTTAAACAAAATTTCTCAACTAAACTTAAAAGAAGTCATTGAACAATAAGCTCAAAGTTAATCGATATATAATAGGGGGGAATCTATAAGAAAATTCATCAATGATTTTTCTATGAATTTTAATGCAATCGTCCATCCATCTGGCGGCAAACTACATGCTAAGTCGCCAGCATTTCACAACATGTTGTCAATATTAGTTGATAGTTTTAGGGGAAGAAGATCAGGAGAGGAGAGGTTGTGGTATCCTCTATTGTTGTAAAGTTTCATTGTCAAGTTTAATTTACATCAACGTACATACCGAATGGGGTTATTAAAAACAAGTGTATTGTTATACCCTTCACCACACTGTGGTACAGGGTATTATGTCTGTGCATATGTTTGTAACAGGCAAAATCGAGATAGACCCATGGTTCCTTTTGAGAATATGCATAGAATCACTTTCTAAGTCGATTTATGCATGTCCGTCTGTCTGTCCATGTTAAATTGTAAACAAAGTACAGGTCGCATTTATGATCCGAATTGGATGAAATTTGGCACAGTTCATTTGTTTGGCCCAAGGACGGACCCTGTTGAAATTGGGAAAAATCGGTTCAGATTTAGATATAGCTCCCATATATATTTTCGTCCGATTTAAGGTAAATAGTGCACTACTAAATTTGGAACAGCGTATTGAATAAGGTCACGAATGATGTGTGCAAAGTTTCGCGAAAATCGGTTCAGATTTAGCTTCCATATATATCTTCGTCCGATTTAAGGTTAATTGTGTACCAAAGTCCTTATATATCTTTCGATTTGCACGAAATTTGGCACAGCGTACTAAATTAAGTATAGAATGATGTGTGCAAAGTTTCCTGAAAATCTGTTCAGATTTAGATATAGCTACCATATATAGCTTCGCTCGATTTTAGGTAAATAGTCCACTAAAGTCCCTGGAAATCTTTTGATGTGGCAATTCGGGGTAGGACCTTGAACATACCTATAAGACTCGTGACCCTCAAATACATAAAAACGGGCTGAACTCTTTATAAGGGTTATATTCAAATATCGAACGATATTTATAGGACAATTTGAACCCAAAATTAATTTTATAGCCTGTTTTTGTAAAATTCTGAACGAAGGAATTCGAGTGACTTACGGCCAAACTCCTTGGTTTTGCAAAAATATCTCGTTTATAATAATAACAAAGTTTAATAAAGAAAGGTTTGTTCGTAACGAACTCGAATTCGTTCCTTTAGAATTAAACCCAGAATAAGTAAATTAAAAAATTGGATTATTTTTGTAGATAAACCGTTCATTAGGTGCCAATCGAATACCCCTCATTTTATTCAGCCAACTTAGCTGGCAAACAAAAACACACACGACTATATCACTCAATACATAATGCATCCGTTCATTCAGTCATTCATTCAACTATTCCCTACGTTTTGTATAAATGGTCGCTGGGGGAAAATAAGCAACAACAACAACAACAAGAGAAACGACACTCACTTAAGTGAGCAAAAAATTTGCACCAAAAAAAAAAAAAAAAAAAAAAAACAACTCCCCAACACTTTAACTCGCAGTCTATCATTACAACAAATTGACTGAGTTTACTGGTTGTTGTTTTTCTTTTAGTTATCTCTCCTGACTATAGTCTGGCTGTTTGTCTTTCATTTTAGTGTCTTTAGACTCCATTTGGCATAAAGGGAACTCCCTGGATTTACTACAAGACAATACTCATATCTATGTATAACGGCGAGACCTTTTTTATGTGACTCCGTAAATGAGTGGGTGTGTGTATGTGTTTGTCTTTCTGACTGTTGTGTCTGTCGATTTGTCTTTAACATCTTCGAAGTCATTCAGCCATACAGCTTCGTTAAATACTTTGGGGAATTTCGATAATGGAAATTAAGCTTTGATGCTTTACAAATTGGGTGCTTTAACAGCAGTAATTTCTTGAAATTGAGTTATTTTACTATGTCAGCCAGCCAAAGGAACTGTTAGAAAAAAGGTAAACGTTTGTATGTATGTGTGTGTGTGGAAGGGAAATGAGAGCAAAGCCTTTAAGCAGCATATCAGCATTCCACCCCATTCCTCCCCCCATTAGATATTTGCAAATAGTTGTAACAAGTTGTGATTGTGTTCTTTAATCTTTTACTATGACAAAGTTGTGTGGGTCATTTGTTCCATGGGGAATAGACTCCTAGGGCTATTTTAAGCCAAAATAAAAATGTCATCAAATTTGTAAGGGTAGCAGTTTTGGTGGCAGATTTATGTGATAGGATGTTTTGTTTATTATTATTTCGATAATTGAACAAGGATATTAAATATTGTAATTATGAATAAATGAAAAAGGAAAAAATCGTCGGTGGTTGTGTTTTTTATATAGGGAAAATCAGTCCTAAGAGACATATGAAGCTTTATTATAGGGAAAAATTCGGCAATTGAGATTTTTTGAAGAATATCTGTTTAGAGTAAATGAAGAATTCTCTCTGTAGGAATAAATATAAAATTTAGTAACACTAGGATATAAAAAGAAGCTCCTGCCCTGAGGTTGGAAAATTACTTATGGAAGGCGTATGTATTAAGAACTCGGAAGGAAAAATTAGATTTAGGTCAAGTTTTTGAGTTATGGGTTTTTATTTTTTTTGCTGATAACTCAAAAATCTATATAGAAAAGGATTCATATATTTGATTGCATATTATTTTTGAAATGGCATGTCTTTTGTCAAATTGAATGAGGAACATTTTTGTAAAATATATCCTTTTTCTATTTAGAGTATTCATGCGGCTTATTTTTAAGAACCATAAACTATGCATAATATTTTACAAAAATGTCGCTCATATCGACCCTTTACACGGGTGCTATGCTAAGTCGACTTAGCATTGTTTAAAGTTCTTTACATTTTTAGATACTACGGTCCTTAATTTAAATTCTCTGGAATTTTGGTAATCATCGGCCAATCCAAACCAAAGTTATAAGCAAAAGTGTACTTAGCATGGCACGTAAGATTAAAGAAACTTCCATACTTTGGAGCTTCTTAAAAACTCACTTTTCAGACTCTCTATCATGAGGCGTGGACATGTTTTCAAACTGGTTACATTAGTTCTATGTACACTAATTATAGGGAACTATCGGATAAGTCTGAGTTTAATCAATGATTTGATTTTCTGAAAATTTTTTGAGAAACAATCTGGGCTCACAAAAAGAAATACCAAACTACAGACACTTAGGTTGAAAAAATTGGGCTATGACCGTACCAAACTTGACGAGTAGCCTTTGCATCCCTGCCAAAAATCCCCTAATACCGAATAATGGGGGTACTCTTATATACAATGTACACTGTAACATGGTCTAATATATGTGACAAATTTTCATATAGTGATATTCCTTCCAATGAGAATCGAAAATATAAAATTATTATTGAAACATTTTCAAATGTAATGGGGTTAAAATTCGTTGAGGGCTTCTCGAAACTTTGTCCACCACCAAAATTTTTTGAATCCAAAATATTACATTAGAGCCAATTGGATTGAAAAACTATCCCACATATCTAATAAGAGGTGTACCATAATATGGAAACTTTAGCTAATTTTAGTCAATCTATCTAATTAAGTTAATTTTATCCTAAACTAAAAAACTCATCAAAATACCGAATAATAGGGGCACCATTATATTGGAACTAGCCCGATTTGATTGCAAAAACTCCTCATAATGATGAAATTTGGGAGGGAGTGGTTTATGGGGACTACCATAAGGAGAGGACCAATATTGACAATTTTTAGAACGGTTTCCAAAGATCAAATTAGAGCCTATATGGTTCAAGAACGTGTCCAAACTCACTAAAATACCGAAAATTAGTAGGTACTTTTGTATGGTGGTTACTCTATAAAGTGGTGCCATATAAAGTGGTGACCTAAATCGGCATAGAATTTCATTCAAGAATATGTATATTAGGGCGGGCCAAATTTTTTGTCGATAAAATCCAGCTCCTAGAATGATTCTATGGACAATTCTAAGCAACTTTGGTGAAGGAACCATCATTTTGATTCAAATTTCGATTTTTCCATCTGCGAAGCCTTGGCAAACGGAATGGGTCTGCATAAACGGATTGTGACTGAAGATGAGAAATGGATCACATCAAAATTGCGATTTTTCAAAGATTTGTGAAACCTTGGCAAACGGAATGGGTCTGCATAAACGGATTGTGACTGAAGATGAGAAATGGATCACATATGATAACCCTGTGCGAAAACATTCGTTTTCAAAGAGCTGTGAAGCACCACAACGGTGGCCAAACCAGGACTAACGATCAGGAAGGTTCTGCTATGCATTTGGTGGGACTGGTTTGAAGATATCAATTGACCAGAAACGGCAAAGAATTGGCCAACAGGAGAGGTGTCGTATTCCACCAGGACAACGCTAGGCCACACATCTACAGTGAATCGCCAGAAACTTCGGGAGCTTGGTTGAGAAGTTTTAATGCATCCGCCATACAGTCCGGACTTGGCTCCAACCGATTATCATTTTTTTCTTGCATTGCAAAATTTCTTTATTGTAGAAAAATTGGTATCTAGGGAGTATTGTGAAAATCGACTACTAGATTTTTTTTGCAAATAGAAAACAGGACTTTTATGAGAGAGGCATTATGAAGGTATATCTTTGGAATTTTTTGTATACAAAATGTTTATCTATAAATGAAATATGTCCTCATAGACTTATTATAAAAAATGTCCTCACTCCTTAGTGATTGGAAATATGAAAAAATAATCCTCAACAACTGAGGTTTTTTTTATATAACAGATCTAGTATCATAGAATTTTTTTTTATAGAAAAAATCGTTGACTGAAGATTTTTTTTACAATATATTAAAACTGATCTCCATGATATATATAAAGTAACCCCTTGCAAAAAATTGGACATGAGCAAATCATGACCTTTTGTGAACTTCAACAAAAAATTTCATATATCAATACTTAGCTATCTTCAATTGTTTCAATGACAATGAAGATCTATTGGCGTATGAATGCAAGTATGTGTGTTTGTGTTTGCACAAAATCAAAAATTAGGTTGTCAAACAACTAACCGATCAATTCAATTGCGATGAGAATCGCAATAAACTTTAACTCCCACACACAAGGAAAATTCAATGGATAATAGTTTATTTTTTTATTTAGTTAATTTGTTGTTGTTGCTTTTTGTTTTTGTTATTTTATTCGTTTCAAATATAAGCTGTTGTCGTTGATGACGCTGTGCGCTGAGAGAAGAAATTAATGACAGTAATGATGATGAATGACGTTGTTGGTGGCATTGTAACCTCATAATGAAGATGATGATCATCAACATGAGTTTAACATTATTATGTACATTTAGAGAATGAAACATGCATCAAACAATCGTGTGTCATATAATTAGTTTACAACACGACAGTTGTATAGTTTTTGTTGTTGTGTTTTAGCAAGTATAACTCTAATTGAAATTAAGGGAGGGAGTTTTGGGGGGATTTTAGTGTAGACTAGGGAGATTTTGGAAAAAAAGTAATGAAATTATAATAATAGGTAAAATGGTCCATAGTTGGTAGTTCTGTTCCTCCCAGTGGCTAATATTTTTTAATAAAAAAACTTTTTTCTTTTATTGAGGACATTATTTTGGAAAAATATGAGTAGTCAATACATCAGGGTTTGTTCCAATCAGAACTTAAGGTATATGGTGTTGGTTTAGAAATAGAACAGAACCATCCGTCTGTGAAGATAATTATTTCCCAGATATTTTCTTGAGGAATATTTGATTTATTTATTATCCTCAGTGATGAAATATGTTGAATAAAAACAGATCCTTATGAGGACTATAATTTTTATTGAGACAGATTTTCCACCCAATGACAGCCAGAAATGATTAGTATCAATTCGGTTGTAAGTCGTGCTCATACTCTCCATGCTACGAATATAGTTAATATTAGGATAGGGAAAAACAAACCCATTAGACCGGTCGTCGAATATGTCGATAAAATCGAAGAAATAATCGAAGTTGACCGGCATGTTAGCTGTCGTAACATCCATAACCCAGGAGCTAAAAATCGACCATAATACTGTTTTAAACCATTTACACAAAGCTGGAATTAAAAAGAAGCTCGATGTTTGGGTGCCACACCAATTAACAGAAAAATAGGATGGATGGAATTTCCATCTGCGAAGCATTGGCTAAACGGAATGAGATAGACCTTTTTCTTAAACGGATGGTGACTGAAGTGGAGAAATGGATCACAGGACTAACGGGTAGGAAGTTTTTGCTATGCATTGGGTGGGACTGGAGGGGGATTATTTATTATGAGCTGCTTCCATATGGCCAAATGCAAAATTCTGATCTCTACTGTCAACAACTGGGCCGTTTGAAGATAGCAATTGACAAGAAATGACCAGAATTGGCCAACCTGAGATGTGACTTGCCAGGAACTTCCGGAGCTTGGTTGGGAATTTTTAATGCATCCGCCATACAGTCCGGACTTGGCACCAAGCGATTATCATATTTTTCTTGCATTGCAAAATTTATTTAATGATAACAATATTTATTAAATTATTTAAAATTATTTTAAATTAACTTGGTATCTTGGTTGGGAGGTTTTGAAAATCGCCATACTCCGGACTTGGCACCAAGCGATTATCATATTTTTCTTGCATTGCAAAATTTATTTAATGATAACAAAATTTGGTATCTAGGGAGGGTTGTGAAAATCGCCTAAATAAAGTCCTATAGTTTATAAAAAAATGCCCCAAACTAATATATTCTCTCAAAATCCTCGTTTCCGCGCTTCTATAAGGGTTTTAAAAATATTCTTTAAAAATTCCACTTCGAATAAACCTTGAAAAAAAAAATATTCTTTAAAAATCCACGCTTCGATAAACCCTTGAAACAATATTCTTTAAATATCGACGCTTCTATTAATTCTTAAAAAAAATATATTTTTTTAAAAATCCACACTTCTATTAAGCCTTAAAAAATACTTTTTAAAAATCCACGCTTCTATTAAACCTTGAAAAGATTATTCCTTTAAAATCCACGTTTCTATTAAGCCTTGAAAAAATATACTTTAAAAATCCACTCTTTTATTAAGCCTTGAAAATAATATTCCTTAAAAATTCACGTTTCTATTAAGCCCTGAAAAAATATATACTTCAAAAATCCACGCTTTTATTCAATTTTTAAAAATAGTATTAAAAAATCCACGCTTCTATTCAGCCTTGAAGAAATATTCTTTAAAAAACATACTTCGATTACACCTTTAAAAATCCACACTTCGAATTAATCTTGAAAAAAAAAATAAAAATCCACGCTTCGATTAAACCTTGAAAAATATTCTTTAAAAATCCATGCTTCTAGTAAGCCTTCATTAAAATATTTAAGCCATGACTAAATATTATTTAAAAAATCTACGCCTATAGAAGAGCTTGAAATTATATTCTTTGAAAAATTCTGACCTATAGCCTGGTCATTCTCAGTGTTGACATCATAAGGTGATGTATGTACCAAACTATCATGATAATGTCCCTATCTTTGTTCTTGTCTTATGCGGCTCACTCAGTTTTTGTAATAGTAGGACGAAATTTTGAATAGTTTCAATTTAAAAAAAGAAACACAATATTTTTTTAATATCGATTGACAAATTTGATTTTTTATAATTTATTTCTCGATTTTAGTAAAAATGTCCTGTTTGGGTTATGAAATGTATGGGGTCCAATATATTATATTTCAAATATTCATTTATCCGAGCATTCGGGAAATTCATTTTGTCCATTAACTGTTCTGGATTTAAAAAATCAAATGCTGTTCACATATGGCTGGTGTGTTCATATTTTCTTAGAACATTTTTTTTAATTCTATATGTAACTGAAAATTTTTGGTTCTTACTCATCGGATTTTGGCGATAATATTACAACAGAAGGTAGGGTTGCCACCATCATTACTATGAATAATTCATTATTGAATTACATATTTTTAGTTAAGTTTTAGTTGAATATTTATTAAATTATTTAAAATTAACTTACACGAAATTTTCCGATATTATTTTGAAGGGTATAAATACACTATTGGGACTTTAGCAAGGTTAACATTAGTGTTGTTGTATTTTGTTGGCACATTTTTAAATTTTAATTACTTTTGGAATATTTTTTTTTATAAAATTTATTGTAACATACGGAGCTTTTTAATACTTCACTGCACTTAGTTATCTTCTCCTTAATGACACATATTTTACAGATTTAATATTGTTGTTGTTTTTTCTTAAACGTCATAATTTATTTTCGTTTATTATTCATTTGTTTTTTTTTTGCATTTTTACAATCTAATTATTATTGCCGTTATAATAAATTCGAAATGTTAATAAACACTCACACACACTTAACAACTTGTTGGTCATTTCAGTCGATGTTTCGACATCGACACTGTCGTGTCCAACAGATACTTCCGCCTTGAGAGTTCCGTAACGAATGATACAACAACTGTTTTTCATTTACAACGAAAACATTCGAATGTGAAAAACTTTCAGAGATTTTTCCCAAAAACAAAAACCACCCCCAAACCACGGCGCCAAACCCAACAGCCTAAGGCACACTCACACAAAGCAACGATGCTACACAACAACTGCTACTACTGCTGCTGAGAGCGAGAAAAATATACTCTATGAGAGTGAGAAGGATAGCAGAGAAGAAGTGTTGTTTTGTTGTTGAGCGAGAGACAAAAACAACGGTGTATTGTCAAGCGATATATGAAACAAAAACAACAACAAAATAAGTGTTAAACGAAGTACTTCGTTGTATACACCCGAACCCAGTTGTATAGTTAGAATATAAGTACGTCACACACGAATGAGCTGCTGGTTTTGTATGGATGGTTGGGGTGTATTGGCCAACAAATTGTTGGAAAGTGGAGGCTGGTGTGTGTGTGTGGAACACAAACAACATTTGTCGTCGTCGTTCTCTGTCGTCATAATCGTGTTGGGTTGTGGATGTTGTTGGCTTTAGTCTTCGCATACTAAAATTTGGGCTACAGCTGCAAGGCAATCTCATGCTGGTAAAATTCGCTCTCTGGCTTGAAAATCTGTTAACTCGTGCCACTAAACGTTCCTACCGTGTTCTTGGTTTTTGGAGGTTTTACCAAAACTTGTTACATCGCTAACATCTTCTCCTTGTAGCTCTTGTTATTACTGCTGTTGTTGGTGTTGTCATCGTCATTGCTCTTGGCCATTCACCCATTCACATTCATCATTGTAGTCGAAGACATATCATGCCACACAACGTTAGTCAGGGGTTGGAGGTGCCACACACACACACACACACACACTGATATACTCTCCACGTGCTGTTGTGTGTTGTTGGTCGAAGTTTAAGTTTGCGCAACAGCACCCTTCTCTGTTTTTTTTGCCTTTTTTGTTGGGGTCTTTTGCATCTCCCCAACATCATACTCGACCGATGGATGAGGTTGCGTTGCTTTTAGTTTGTTAGTTGGTGTGTTTGAGAGGGGGTTTAGAAAGTGCTGTTGTCTTTTATCTTAACCAAACAGACTGCCCCTGTTGTAAAGCATGTAACAGTGGATAGCATATGGATAATATGTGTCAGATTATAATTTGTTAGCAAATGTGTAATTAGTATAAAAATATGAGGGGCGTGCCCATTTTTTGTTGTGTGCTAAATGAAGTATAAGCATGGTTTAATGGAGGATATTTTTCGAATGTGATGTAAAAAACATATTGGTTCCACGGCAATCGAAGAGTGGATTTAAAGAAAATATATTTTGAAAATATCTTTATTTAATAAAAGATTTGTTCATTAGACTATATGAAGCATGGAAGTGAATAAGCGTGGAATTTTAAAAAATTATTTTCTGAGGTATAAGCGAGGATTTTAAAGAAACATTTCCTAAGGTCTAAGTGTGGATTTTTAAAGAAATATTTTCTAAGGTCTAAGCGTGGATTTTTAAAGAAATATTTTCTGAGGTATAAGCGTGGATTTTTAAAGAAATATTTTCTGAGTTATAAGCGTGGATTTTTAAAGAAATATTTTCTAAGGTCGAAGCGTGGATTTTTAAAGAAATATTTTCTAAGGTCTAAGCGTGGATTTTTAAAGAAATATTTTCTGAGGTATAAGCGTGGATTTTTAAAGAAATATTTTCTGAGGTATAAGCGTGGATTTTTAAAGAAATATTTTCTGAGGTATAAGCGTGGATTTTTAAAGAAATATTTTCTAAGGTTATAAGCGTGGATTTTTAAAGAAATATTTTCTAAGGTCTAAGCGTGGATTTTTAAAGAAATATTTTCTAAGGTCTAAGCGTGGATTTTTAAAGAAATATTTTCTGAGGTATAAGCGTGGATTTTTAAAGAAATATTTTCTGAGGTATAAGCGTGGATTTTTAAAGAAATATTTTCTGAGGTATAAGCGTGGATTTGCATGGAAATATTTTCTGAGGTATAAGCGTGGATTTGCATGGAAATATTTTCTGAGGTATAAGCGTGGATTTGCATGGAAATATTTTCTGAGTTATAAGCGTGGATTTTTAAAGAAATATTTTCTGAGTTATAAGCGTGGATTTTTAAAGAAATATTTTCTGAGTTATAAGCGTGGATTTTTAAAGAAATATTTTCTAAGGTCTAAGCGTGGAAATATTTTCTAAGGAAGCGTGGATTTTTAAAGAAATATTTTCTGAGTTATAAGCGTGGATTTTTAAAGAAATATTTTCTGAGGTATAAGCGTGGATTTTTAAAGAAATATTTTCTGAGGTATAAGCGTGGATTTGCATGGAAATATTTTCTGAGGTATAAGCGTGGATTTGCATGGAAATATTTTCTGAGGTATAAGCGTGGATTTGCATGGAAATATTTTCTGAGTTATAAGCGTGGATTTTTAAAGAAATATTTTCTGAGTTATAAGCGTGGATTTTTAAAGAAATATTTTCTGAGTTATAAGCGTGGATTTTTAAAGAAATATTTTCTGAGTTATAAGCGTGGATTTTTAAAGAAATATTTTCTAAGGTCGAAGCGTGGATTTTTAAAGAAATATTTTTCCATGGCCCAGATATTTCCGTGGCCCCAATGAAGCGTGGATTTTTAAAGAAATATTTTTCCATGGCCCAGATATTTCCGTGGCCCCAATGAAGCGTGGATTTTTAAAGAAATATTTTCTAAGGTCTAAGCGTGGATTTTTAAAGAAATATTTTCTAAGGTCTAAGCGTGGATTTTTAAAGAAATATTTTCTAAGGTATAAGCGTGGATTTGCATGGAAATATTTTCTGAGGTATAAGCGTGGATTTGCATGGAAATATTTTCTAAGGTCTAAGCGTGGATTTTTAAAGAAATATTTTCTAAGGTCTAAGCGTGGATTTTTAAAGAAATATTTTCTAAGGTTTAAGCGTGGATTTTTAAAGAAATATTTTCTAAGGTTTAAGCGTGGATTTTTAGGGTAGCCCACATATAATGGTATTTAGAAAATGTATCGAGCTTAAACGTGCTCATGTTTTGACATTGTCACATATAAAGAAAAACCCACCTCATTTTTGGTTTAGACTCATTCTCCCAGTGAACTGGATGTAATTTGGCATATCGGATTCTTGGCGAATAAGAAATTAAATTATTCCGTACCATGGTCCCACATCAATTTCGGTACGTTTGTATTAAAGTTTTTGAGATCATAGCTATTTTACAATGATGGAGTCTCCACATAATGTTCACGACATTTTTAAAAATATACGACTGCCTGGTGAAGGGTATATAAAGTTCGGTTCGTTACAGCTTAACAAAATTATTGACATATCTTGTTTGGGAATATATGAAGGTTATAGAAAGTTCGGTAACGCCTAGCTTAACAGAATCATAGACATGTTTTGTTTAAGAATATTTTATAAAGATCTAATAGAACTATCCTAGTGGAATTTATGAGAATATTTTCTCAGGGTCTATCAGAATGACAAGAAACAATTTTTTAAGATAAGATTAAGGGGATGGATTTTTAATCAATATTTTCTAGGTCCATCGGAATTAATGTCCTATTTGTAATAAGTATATTTTCTCAAGGCCTATTAGAATTCAAGGCTTGGATATGTAATGAATATTTGTTTTACGCCAATAAATATTTAAATTAAAACAAATGTTTTCTCAAGGTCCTTAGGAATTAAACCGTGTGTATTTAAAACCCTCTTCATAACGACCATCCGGATTAATCCGGGAATATTTAATTCATATTTTTTCAAGACCGGAATTGAAGGTGTGGATATTTAAATTTTTTAATATTTCCTCAAGGCCCATCAGAATTCAAAGCCTGGATTTTTAGTAAATATTACGTTGGGGGAAAAGAAATCTATTAGGCCGGTCGCCGAACATGTCGATAAAATCGGAAGTTGACAGGCATGTTAGCAGTGGTAACATCACCTAGGAGCTAAGACTAACTGTAAAACTGTTTTAAACCATTTACACAAAGCTGGATTTAAAAAGAAGCTCGATGTTTGGGTGCCGCACTCATAAACAGAAAATATAGGATGGATCGAATTTTCATCTGCGAAGACTTGGACCCATTTAAGTCCCATTTCTTAAACGGATGGTGACTGGAGATGAGAAATTGATCACATACGAAAATCCTGTGTGAAAACGATCGTGGTCAAAGAGCGATGAAACACCTCAAACGGTGTCCAAACCAAGACTAACGGCAGGGAAAGTTCTGCTATGCATTTATTATGAGTTGCTTCCATATGACCAAACGCTAAATTCTTATCTCTACTGCCAGCAAATGGACCGTTTGAAGATAGCAATTGGAAACAGATTATTATCTCAAGGCCTATCAAAGAATATTTTTAAGGCCTATGCAATCATTAGGGGTGGATTTTGAAAAACTGTTTTCTCAAGGCCCATAATATTAATAACGAAAATTTCCCAAGACCCATCAAGGGTTCATCAAATTTAAAAGATTTTAAAGCAATATCTCAAATATAATCTCAAGCTCTAAATAATTTTTAAATACATCTGCCCAAAGGGTTCTAAAAATCGTAGGCTTGGATTTCTCTAAAAATGTTCGTAAAACCTATAGAATAATCAGCATAATATTTGTTAGTAAATATATTTTTGTTTATTAAATTTCTAATTTTATTCACTGTACACAGAGAAAACTTGGTAACCCCCAGCGACAACAACAGCAACTTTGACATCCCATACAACACAGCAACAAAGTGTTATATCGAACTGAAAATAGGTTTGATATTGTCTTTGGCACGCTGCTCTTGTTCATTGAGCGTGACACTTACGGTTTCTGGTATTCCAATCACCGGCGTGTGGCTTTATTGTTGTTTGTTCCTATGCAAAAGCTATATACGAGTAGGTACGAGCTCTGTAGCAGGGAGCAGCAACCAACAGCCGTATCTCCTCCGCTAAAAGAATAAAAAAGAGGCCACAACCGGCTGGCTGGTAAGCAGTATTGTCATTCAAAATGACAAACATGCCCATGTGCGCCGGTATGAACGGCCGGTCGGCCAGTGGAACAACTCAACCGTGTAAGGATGGAAATTCATCATAATTTCGGGTAGCCACCATCGTCATCAATGATGAAACTGAAAAAAAACCAATCTACTTGGTATTTTGGGTGCTCTGATTATTGGTTATTTTGTTGCGATGTCATCATCATTGTCGTAATGAATATCATCGTCACCGTCTGTAGTTGATGTTGTGCAGAGTAGCATTCTCGGCAGGCGCACGCACGCCAATACAAGTGAAAGAAATTTACATAAAACACCACTTGAAGGAGATTCCCTCTTTTTTTACACACATACATTATGGCAGGCAAACTTAAGGACACACACACACACACTTGGCTTGTGTTGCTTATTTTTTAAAGTGGTGGTTGTCCTTTCAGTCTACCGGTATTTTCTTTTGATATATCAGTGCATTGTATCTTTGTTGTTGGTTGGGGTTGTGACACAACGCTGACCATTCCAACCTCTATTGAGTTCAATGCTTTATTTTCATCCTGCCTGTTTACATGATATACCTCCCGCGGCTTTTACACAGACCGGTTCGTTTTTTTCATATTTATTTTTTCTGAACGAAAATCAATGTCCTGAAACTATGGAATCAATCACAGCATACAAACAATGATAACTAGAGAAACACAACAACAACGGCAGCACCAATTCAAACAACCGGTATTAATATTTACATATTGGCCCTCATTACAGGGGATTATTGAAACCATTAACACCATGGGCAATGTCCTTTCTTGGTTTGTTTGTTTATTTGTTGCGGATTGCCGATGTAATTTTGAGAAAATAATTGGGTCATTTTGGAAGTGTGTAAATAGATAATGATATGTTTTCAATATTTGTGCGGTGCGTTCAGTGAACTTTACTTTAAAACTAGTATTAATATTAAAAAAAATTGGCATTGAAAAATATTTTTTGAAACTCCACGCCAATTTTGGGCACTGAAAAAATACTCTTTAAAAATCCAAAAAATCAATAGGCCTTTAAAAAATTATCCACGCCTTCTATAGGCCTTGAAAAAATAGTCTATAAAATTCTATAAATAATCCACGCCTTCAATAGGCCTTTAAAAAATAATCCACGCCTTCTATAGCCCTTGCAAAAATAGTCTATATAATTCTATAAATAATTCATGCCTTCAATAGGCCTTTAAAAAATAATCCACGCCTTCTATAGCCCTTGCAAAAATAGTCTATAAAATTCTATAAATAATTCACGCCTTCAATAGGCCTTTAAAAAATAATCCACGCCTTTTATAGTCCTTGAAAAAATATTCCTTAAATAATCCACGCCTTCTATAGTCCTTGAAAAAATATTCTTTAAATAATCCACGCCTTCTATAGTCCTTGAAAAAATATTCTTTAAATAATCCACGCCTTCTATAGTCCTTGAAAAAATATTCTTTAAATAATCCACGCCTTCTATAGTCCTTGAAAAAATATTCTTTAAATAATCCACGCCTTTTATAGTCCTTGAAAAATATACTTAAAATAATCCACGCCTTCTATAGTCCTTGAAAAATATTGCCTAAATAATCCACGCATCCTATATTCCTTGAAAAAATATTGCTTAAATAATCCACGCCTTCTATAGTCCTTGCAAAATATTGCTTAAATAATCCACGCCTTCTATAGTCCTTGAAAAAATATTGCTTAAATAATCCACGCCTTCTATAGTCCTTGAAATTATATTCTTTAAGTAATCCATGCCTTCTATGGGCCTTTAAAAAATAATCCACGCCATCTATATCCCTTGAAAAAATAGTATTTTGTTATTCCGCCTTGTATAGTCCTTGAAAAAAAATATTATTTAAATAATCCACGCCTTCTATAGGCCTTGAAAAAATATTCTTTAAATAATCCACGCCTTCTATAGTCCTTGAAAAATTATTCTTTAAATAATCCACGCCTTCTATAGTCCTTGAAAAATATTCTTTAAATAATCCACGCCTTCTATAGTCCTTGAAAAAATATTCTTTAAATAATCCACGCCTTCTATAGTCCTTGAAAAAATATTCTTTAAATAATCCACGCCTTCTATAGTCCTTGAAAAAATATTCTTTAAATAATCCACGCCTTCTATAGTCCTTGAAAAAATATTCTTTAAATAATCCACGCCTTCTATAGTCCTTGAAAAATATACTTTAAATAATCCACGCCTTCTATAGTCCTTGAAAAATATACTTAAAATAATCCACGCCTTCTATAGTCCTTGAAAAATATACTTAAAATAATCCACGCCTTCTATAGTCCTTGAAAAATATACTTAAAATAATCCACGCCTTCTATAGTCCTTGAAAAAAATATTTAAAAAATCTACTTCATTTGGTAGTCCTTACAAAAAAATATTTAAAAAATCCACGCCTTCTATAGTCCTTGAAAAATATACTTTAAATAATCCACGCCTTCTATAGTCCTTGAAAAATATACTTTAAATAATCCACGCCTTCTATAGTCCTTGAAAAATATACTTTAAATAATCCACGCCTTCTATAGTCCTTGAAAAATATACTTTAAATAATCCACGCCTTGGTATAGTCCTTGAAAAATATACTTTAAATAATCCACGCCTTCTATAGTCCTTGAAAAAATAAATAATCCACGCCTTCTATAGTCCTTGAAAACTACACTTTAAATAATCCACGCCTTCTATAGTCCTTGAAAAATATACTTTAAATAATCCACGCCTTCTATAGTCCTTGAAAAATATACTTTAAATAATCCACGCCTTCTATAGTCCTTGAAAAATATACTTAAAATAATCCACGCCTTCTATAGTCCTTGAAAAATATACTTTAAATAATCCACGCCTTCTATAGTCCTTGAAAAATATACTTTAAATAATCCACGCCTTCTGCAGGCCTTGAAAATTTTTTTTTATAATCCACCACTTCTATAGGCCTTGAAAAAATGTGATTTAAATTAAAAGAATCCACGCCTTAAAAAAATATTATAAAAAAGTACGTCCGTCCGTCTGTCTGTCCATGTTAAATTGTAAACAAAGTGCAGGGCGCATTTATCATCCGATTTGGATGAAAGTTGGCATAGTTCACTTTTTTAGCCCAAGGACGAACCCTTTTGAAATTGGGAAAATTGGTTCAGATTTAAATATAGCTCCCATATATAGTTTCGCCCGATTTAATGTAAATGGTGCACCAAAGTTCCTATATATCTTTCGATTTGCACGATTTTTGGTATAGAGCACTGAATTGAGCCTAGAATGTCGTGTATTTAGATTCGTAAAAATTGGTTCAGATTTAGATAAAGCTCCCATAAATATTTTCCTTTAATTTTATGTAAAGTGTGTACTAAAGACCCAAATTTTTCACAATTGACATATAATATTTATACGTTCGTTGGAGTTTAGGTAAATGTTGCACTTGTTGACACGATCGTATCAATGGTTCTGTTGAATACACCGAAAGTGGTAAAGATTATCATAAAGTCGGCCCTATCCGACAAATCATGAATTTTATTACCAAAAGATGAAAACGAAAATGCAACCAGCTGACATGCATTGAACCATATTACAACGCGTTATTTACGCTCTATTGTTACAAAAATCTATGGCCTAGTCCCTGTTTTTTGGTGGACAAAAAGCCGGAAGTTAGTTACATTGAGTAGAGCTTTTGAACAAAAACAACACACACGCACACATGATATCCCACATGCTAGTTCAATTCATTTTGATATTTCATCAAATAAATTTAGTACAAAATTACAAAAGTTTCTGTCTCTAACATTTTAGGCCGTGCCCATATGCAAAGTTCTTTATCATCATTACCAAAAAAATAAAAACACGAACAACAACATTGAAAAACTAAACCATTTCTGTGTTAATAATGACGTTGATGTTGTTTCGTTGCTCTGCTTTTAGTGCCTCTTTATTGTTTCCCGGTTTAAATTATTGTTTAGTGTTATTGCCATTGGTAGTGTCGGTGGCGAAGGTGGTGGTGGCGGCAGCGGTAGTGCTGTATTTGCCATTGAAGCCGCTTTTGTTGCTGTTCTTCTCCTTCTTCTGTCTGCAATTTGCCGTTGGCTAGGGAACAATCATGAAAACAACAACAGCGGAAGTTGTTAACCGTAAAGTTCAAATATTTGTAACCATGTGATTTTCATTTGATATTATTGCTTTTTTGTGCTGCCGCTGTTGTTGTTGCTGTTGTTTTGTATGGAAACAATTAAAACCTCCCCCACCGATCACAGCCAGAGTCAACAAGTGAGAGTGCCATATTAAAGGTTTGATTAAACTACATACTCGTACATTTGAGCGTGCATTTCTATGTGCACATTGTTCTCATTGCCCTTCGGGAAGTTCAAAATCACTTGGTAATTTGTTTACAGTTTTACAATTATTGGTGGTGGGTTTATTGTGATGTGGCCAGAACATTGATAGATAATTCAGAGTTTGATCAGATATTATTTCATGGAGATATAAAAATGTGCCCCATAGACAATCTTGTGACCTTTCAAACAAAATTCTTTGTTTACAATTAACATGGACAGACGGACGAACGGACATGCATAAATCGACTTAGAAAGTGATTTGATGCATATTCTCAAAAGGAACCAGACACATGTCGTTTCCTTTTGCCTGTTACAAACATATGCACAAAGACTTAATATACTGTACCACAGTGTGGTGAAGGGTGTACAAATTTAAAAGGGTTGTTAAAAAAAAATTATTTATTATTGTTAAAATATCTAAAAAGTAATAAATTGTATTTAGAAAATCAACGCCTATGAGTAACCTTGAAAAATATTGTTTAAAAATTCAATGCCTATCAAAGACTACGAAACATAATATTTAAAAAATCCATGAAAAAATATATTTAAAAATCCACGCCTATTAGAGGCTATGAAAAAATTATTTAAAAAATCCACGGCTGTTATAGAAAAAATATATGGGTTCCCGGTAGTACAAAATGAAAAAATTCGCTGTTGCAAACATAAATTTACTGTGAAAAAATTCATTTCGGGGGGGCCCGGGCCCCCAGGGCTCCCCCCTGCGTACGTCCCTGGTATAAAGTATATATATTCTTGATCAGCGTTAAATTCTATGACGATCTAACAATGTCCGTCTGTCTGTTGTAATCACTCTAGCGTCTAAACGAATTGAGATAGAACGCCAAAATATTGCATAGAGTCGTCTTCTGTCTGCAGGCAGGTCAAGACCGAAGATGGTCCACGTTTAGGCATATCTCCCATATAAGGGTACCCCCAAATTTTCAGTATTTTGGGGTTCTTGAGCGCGTTTTTATTGTGTAGCAAATCTCTCCACAAAATTATAAATATACGTCCATTTTTTCCGGTAGCCCCCATATAAGGGTACCATTCAATTTTCGGTATTATGGGGTTCTTGAGCACGGTTTTCAAACGAATTCGCTGTAATTTGGTATTTTGTAGTAGTATATGGTAACAAATCTCCCTACCAAAAATTATTATATATATTGCCCTCTACATTGGAGTATGTTCAGGATTTTATACACATATTTCACCGTACCTGGCGTTACCATGCGATTTTGAGATTTTAGGAAAAGTCCCATTGAAATTACTGAATTTTCTATTTGGTTTACAACAATCGATTGGAAGAGTTGCCATTATATGTATGTTCACTATGTTTTAATTTCAAAAATTTGTCAGTATATCTAAGGGGGGGGGGGGGCTGTTTATGCAAAGTTCGGCCCGGCCGAACTTAACGCTTTTTAAATAACCCGATTAATTCTTTTATAGTTTTGATTGAATGCAATTTAATTTCCTAAACAACCTAATAGCAGACAAATTACCATGAAATCGTCTCCATATGATGGTTCCGACATTTTTAAGAAATTTGGAATGCACGCCACTTTCTGGTGAGTATAGAAAGTTCGGAGCGATGAAACTGAACGACTTTTTCACTTCCAGGTCCAATGTTTTTACTTGAACTAAAAAATTACTCCATATTTCTAAAAAAAAAATTTGTATATTTCTAAATACATCAATTATTACAAAACGAAACAATTAAATAAATATCATGATTGTTATTATAATTAAATCATAAATTTATATTTAATTTCATAACTAACCCTGAAAATGGTTCTTTTATTTATAGCCAACATCTCCTTCAATTTTATTTGCGGAAAAATCTATCACTTGTTTGCCAAGACAGGAAATTAAATGTTATAACCTGATGAAGAAATATTCAAACATTGTTTTCAATTACAAGAGACACAAACAAAATAGAGACATTTTTGTTACCCCCAGAAAAAATTCACTGTCCTCCCCTAAAATATGCGAAAAGGGCAAACACGAGTAAAGATTAGTAAATGCTAGCATTTAGGAAAAATCAAATTCAATTTCCTTTGTCACATGTTCATTGAAACTAACATATATTTAAGGGAACCCCACCCATTCTCGATTTTAATTTTTCAAGATTTTCAATGGGCTGGTAAATCAATACCAATGCTTGTTAAGGTTTGTAACTTTGCACATATATAATTGAAGATTTAAAAGAGAAGAAAAATAATTTACAAAAAAATTTTGTTATTGTTTTGTTGTTGTTTTTTGTAATTAAAGAAAAGTCCTTATTTTTGATGGCGGGCATGATAACTCCTCACTGGAACATCGGAATCCGAAAATTCCAACGGTGTTAGAAAGAGTACATGTCTGGCTCTCGTATGAACTAGGATTATTGACTTC
The DNA here is from genome assembly GCF_032173495.1 of Musca vetustissima. Lineage (NCBI taxonomy): Eukaryota > Metazoa > Arthropoda > Insecta > Diptera > Muscidae > Musca > Musca vetustissima. The sequence goes on from NW_026874317.1 coordinate 47,122, forward strand.
GCTCTAAAATTAACAAAATGGTGGACCTTTGAAAAAATATTTTTGGAAAATCGCCGATTTTTTACCAAAAACCAAGTTAAAAAATAAGGAAGCTCTTCACCGATTGGCTTTATCTTAGTTCATACGAGAGCTATACACTCCCAGAGAAACGTTGCAAAATTTGGAACCGATTGGATTATTAGTTTTTGAGTTATCGTGCCCGCCATTAGCAAAAAAATGTTTAGAGAAAAACGCGTTTAAAATTTGAGAAGCCCTTCAGCCGTCACTTGATGCTGACACAATAAATCGGATATATCTTCAAGAGTTCTTGAGATTTTCACTTGAAATTTTGTAGAGACATTCTTCAATCAGTGTAGATTCGAATTATATCAAAAAAAATTTTGACCCCGAGAATGGGGGGGGGGGTCCCCTTAATAAGACCTTAAACTTTATAACACACACACACACCGCTGTCCATCGAAAAAGTTAACACCAACAAAATACTATATTCCGGTCTTTGGAAGCACTTATCCAGGCAGCCAGCCAGGCAGTCAGTTTCCCACTTCTCCCGGCTTTATTGTAAAAATAACAATGTCCCACTTCATATTCACATAATAATTATGAAAAGAACAGGGAGGGGGGCTGAGGCGATAACATTCTACGAACATTCTTCTGAGATTGGGTGACCAAGAGGACCAAGAAAACGTAGAACAAACACAGAAAGTTTTCCTGTTACAAAAACAATGATGACTGACCGACCGCCATACCCCTCACGACACTCATATTCTGCCCCCACTGAAGCCTTGTATCCTTGTCATCACACTCTGCCACCCCACCCAAAAAAATAACATCGGGCAAAGCAATTACCAGACAGTGTTAGGTCAAGAGTCAGGAAAAAGTCTTTGGCGAAAGTAAAATTGTATGGAATCTAGGCAACAGGCAGTCAGCCAGCCATCTAGCTACCACGGTGGAGGACTAGAAGCAACAAGTTTATATTTTTGGTTTTGTAAAACACTTTGTTCGAAAAGTCCTTTGCACCATGTCCCCCCTTTGGCCTTTTGCGTGTCCCTAGCCTTGGTCATGTAAAAAAGTTTTCGAGACAACTAATAGAGCTTCTTAACACAAAAGGGCACGGAAAAACAACAATAACTTTAAGGTTTGTTTCTCTAGTTTTTGGCAAAAAAAAAGAAAAAAAAAATAAAATAAATAAATTCAAATCCCTCACTCTCTCTTGAAAGCCTTTAAGATGAAATAAACATAATTTAAAGTTTTCTATTTTGATTTTGTGTTGTGTTTGTGATCCTGAAAAGGAAATGCCTAAAAGGTTCCTTTTCACACTTTTCCCCCCAAAAAAAACTAAGGGGAATATTTCATCAGTTTGTCTTTTCAAAACATTTGAATATGAATATCACGTGGTGATGTGGCATTTACTTTGAATACAACAACAGCAGAATTAGGTTTTCGCTTTGCTGTTTTAGGTCGGCTACCACCATCGTCATCATCATCGACATTATTATTTTTTCTTCCTTTACTTCATCATCTTTGGTTACGTTTTGATTATTTTGTTGAAAATGTTCAGCCCATAAGGATGGTAAATTTAAACTGATTTTTATTACGTTTTGTATGAAAAACTTTTATGGCACATAAAAGTCATCTGATTTAATTTGAAATAAATATTCTTTTTAGTAAATATTTGTTTTTTTATTTGAATTCAAGTAAAATTTTTAGATTCCATTGTGTTTATTGAGTCATATCATTGGCAGGAGATTACGCCAGAGGGTAGGGTTTTTAAACTTATTTTGGGGCCCACTACTGGCGGTATTAAATATTAAATATACGAGACTTTTTTAAAGTATTGAGAATTTTGTATTTCTGCCCTGTTTATAAGTAACATTGTTAACGTGTATTTTAGTTCTATGTAGTTCGTATGGACAATGTAATCCATTTTATTCTAAACCAAGTAAGAAAGTGCAAGTCGACGTAGGTTTGCGGAATTACCGTCTAGTATTGAGGTGAAACATTTTGTATTAACATTTTATTTTTTACCCTTCACCATATTGTGTTACAGGTTATTATGTCTTTGTGCATAGGGCAAAACAGGCAAAAGGAATCGAGATAGATCCATGGTTTCTTTCTGAGTAGATTTATGAATGTCCGTCCGTTTCGCTGTCTATGTTAAATTGCAAACTAAATACAAGTCACCAAAATATATGAGGTAGCTAAATCTATATCTGAACCGATTTTATCCAATTTCTATATACTTCGGCCTTGGGCCAAATGAGTTATTTGTGTCACATTTCATCCAAATCCGATTATAGATTTGGATGAAATTTGACACAAGTAACTCATTTGAAATTGGATAAAATCGGTTCAGATATAGATTTAGCTACCTCATATATTTTGGCACAACATTTTGTACAATGTACTGAAGTTCGCACAGCTTAATGTGTGACAAATTTTATTGAAATCGGTTCAGTTTTAGATATAGCTCCCATATATTTTTTGTTTGATTTTTAACAAATGGCGCATCAAAGAGTCAAATTTGGGCCGATCGGCACAAACAAAAGTACCAGTGAGCGGAGCAGTATAGTCGGACGGGGCCGACCATATGATACCCTACACAACTACCACGAAAAATACACTATATTCTATATTCTGAGCCTGGGCAATATTTCGTGATATTTGCATCCTTTTTACCAATTACAGATCAACAACTCCTATTTCTAAGTCCTGCATATTTTCCAAAATGTTTTTTCTTGAAGTGAATTTTTACGCCATACAATAAAAAAATTGGTCATTTTAGGTTTTGGTTGATTTGAATGTTCTAATATAATAATTGCCTCTAGATCAACTAGAAAATCTGACAAAATTAAAGTTTTCGGTTCATTGCACCCCCTGAATGAAATCTCAACTTCACCGAAAACTATAAGCATCGTCCTTGGCCATAATCGGAACTTCATGTACAATTTCAAAGCGATCAGCGCGACATTTCCGTCCTCTAATGGAGTAATAGTAATAATATGCATATAGTAACCTTTACTTAATTACGTATAACTCCCGCATCAGAGTACATACAGCCATATAATTGGTATCAATTTGAAGGTCAACAACTCATCTTAGGCCCGATCCCCTTCTCCATGTAAACGATGTTCGCACCATAACTGCGGCCTCTGGAGCGACCAGAAAAAACCGAAAAAAATTACTATTTGGTCCATTTCATCAAAAACAATAGGGGTCTTCATTGGCCAGAACCCATCCCACATGCAAAATTTCGTGAAGATTGGTCCATAACTGTGGCCTGTATCGTGTTTACAAATTATAATGGAGAGACGGACGGACGGACAGACATGTCTAGATCGACTCAGCTATTTGAGATATGACGATCGGTATACTTAAAGGTGGGTCTAGGACCAATATTTCGCGGCGTTACAAACTTTTTGAACGCCAAATTACTGCCGCTTTGGTTGGAATATACTGTTAAACGTTCAAAATACAGACTATAGTCTATATATGTGGCTATGTCAAAATATGGACCTATATCCAAATTCAAAAATAAAGCTAAACCTCCAGGAAACCGAACCAAAATTTTGTCAGAACTTTTATATGGAGGTTATGACAAAACAAGGAATTATATTTGTAATTAAATGTATATGGGCAATATTGCCAATTTTTTAACCTAGCTGAAGCGGAGGTTCGGAGGAAGAATTACTTAAGTATATGAAAAAAAGTGAATAGTTTTGGGTTAATTGATCTGTCGTCGCAAACTGTTCATGATATTGACCTCCAAACTTTATTTTTGTGGAAGCCGTGTCTACGTTAATGTAAAAAAATGTGCAAAAAAGGTTGAGGCGAACCAGTTTTTTTTATGTTCTCTATCGATTTGTGATTAAGCCACTCATTTCACCGTCTTCGTGTCAAAGTAAAACTAGAAGCGAACAAAATGGGGACTACGCCCCTTATGTATCATTTTTCAAAATTTTAACTGCAACTACCTTTAAATGATGCTGACATTTTGAAGCTCGATTTTGAGTGTTTTTTTAATTTTACTTCTAGCTTTAATACGCAAACAGGAATTTATAAAAATCGATTATAAGATTATTGTAGTCGCGAATCTGCGTAATTTTATATGTATTTTGTGTATGTAGTATGCACAGCTTCAGAGTAATACTCATCCGATGGTGAACATTTTGTGCGATCAAATTTCTAAAAAAACTATTTTTCGGGCCAAATTTTTAGATCTGTCAACTGAATGATATGGGTACCCGCGATCAATAAGGTTTTTTACGTTTCGTATGATATAAAATCTTCTTCGTGAAAATCCATCTACTAGAACGGCGGGAACTGCCCTTCCAAAAACACGAAATTTGGCAAAAAATATTTTTGAAAATATCGCGGATTTATTTGCCTTTTCTGTGGATCATTTCCGCTTCAATAAATGACCTCATTCGGATTTTGATCTTTCTCGAAAAGAGAACTTTAAAAACTTTAGCCGAAAGAGAGATGTACCCAATTTATTTCCAAAATAGTGTGAGCTGGCACATCCATGGTTCTTAATGGACCACATTAAAATCGGTATAGATCGATGTATTTTTTTAGGATGTAACAGGTAGTACATCTTAGCCGTCAAATGAAATTTCGCAAAATATATATGGATTGGAAGATAAACTTCAGTACTTCCTGGAAACCGCATGGTTGATATAATCCGCAAGGTGTATTCTTGTACACAAAAAGTGATTATTTTTATATATGTCAATTTTTCGGCGAAATTCGGGTAAAATAGCAGAATAACCCCAACATTTTTTTTCTGAAATTTCTTATATAAAGTTAAAAAAATAAATATGATGGCATTATTTTTTTGAACCAAAAACAAATATTTTCCCTCAATATCTTGTTATGGTGTCGCTGGGACAAACCGCTACACGAACTTGTGTGATTTTGATATCATTTGATTCATCATGGTGTTTAGATTATGTAGACATTTGAAAATTAATTTTTAGGTGTGTCATTAATATAATGAAAATATTGATGTAATCTCCTATATTTTTTTATTTTTCTCATCTGTCGCGAAGATGTGCAACTTTTATGCGATTATTATAATATATTCATATTCTCATTTTACGGAAGAAGATATATATCAACGTTTTTGGTCAATATAATTAACGGCGTAATTTTAAGATTTTTTTCTTATGCCCAAAATTAAAACCTCGATAACTTTTGCGCGCATTAACCAAAAATTTGATCGCGAACGGTTTCGGAGTCAGAACATTTTTCTGTATATGTGTACCAAAAATCATTGATGTGCCACAAAAACAAAAAAGCTGATTTTTTGAAAATGGAATATTAAAAAATGGCAATATTGCCCATATACATCCCTACCTTAAAAGTATGAAATATAAGGCAATACCATTATGCGGGAGCTATATCGTAATTGTGGGCGGATAGATTCCATTTGTAATATTAAACGTCCTCGTGTAGCAATGGCAATGTGCGTACAAAATGCAAAGCTCCATATTAAGTATTGTGATATCTATCGTGATTTCAACAGACAGATAGATGGGCATGATTATAGAGGAGAGGGTACATTTGTATACAGTAATTTGTGTATACAGTCCAAATTATTGAAATCGCTTCGTATTCAAATTGTACGAGTTCTGTCATAAGAATTATTTTTGATTCTTGTAAAAATTAATATAGAAAATAATTTAAAATGATTTTTCTGTCGATTTTGCATTTGCATTTGGTTTTTTGATATTGTACTTTAATTTTTCCGAAAGAATGTACTGTATCTCCTGAATGCAAGGATGTAGCGATATCAAATTTTGTGCATATTCTATTTATGATAGTTGTATTAAATCTGTGAACAGGAATTTGTTCTAAGATTGCGGGAATAACTTCGTGGCTCAAAGGGTTAAAACAACATAATCGTCGGGACAATGATGATTTCTTCGAGGTATAAAAAATTTTATCACTAGATGTTTCATTTAAATTTTTTGAATCTATTAAATTATATCTTTCCTATATATATATATATATATACCATACCTAAAGGACTCTAGTTGCCATATTTGGGCATTGATAAATGGTTGAGATTGTGAGCTAAAAATTCAATACCAAATAAAATATGCAAAATAATAATTCCAGCCAATCTGTTAAATTTTTATTATCATCTTAAAATTGAATATTTCCATTTGGTTGTTAATTTCCGAAATTCATTTTAAACATCAACCTAAGAGCTTAAATGTGTTGTTCGTCCCCCTTATGAAATTTATGTTTATATCACCGTTGGCAAATCAATTGGGTTTTATGGCAAACATAATTGTTTTTGTAATTGAAATTTATTATAAAATAAATGAAGTTGGAAAAACCGATCTACTTTCAATTTATATGGGAACACGGGTTGCCACCAACCCAGTCAGGTTGGGTGGCTGGCAGACAGATAGTCACATAAGAGACAGCCAGCCAGCTAGCTATCGTACAATAAAAATTATGTCAACAACAATATTTGTTTGGCTAAACAACAACGGCAGAAACAGTGAGAGAAGTAGTTTAAAAGAAAGTGGGGGTAGATGGGGTTTGGTTATAAAAATCGACTCAATATATAGCCCCTAGAAAAGAACAGCAAAAAGGCAATAACATCAATGACAGCAATAAAAACATAAATTCAAATCTAACCTGACTTACGTGCAATTGAACTCTAGGATTTTACAGGCTATCGGACTTGGTAGTAGTAGTAGTAGTGGTGGTGGTTGTCATACCTGTTGTATCCAAAAAGAAAAAAATTAAATTGGTGCTCAATAACAAAGAGTCCACAAGAAAAACACACATCACGTTAAAACAAAAGTCAAGTCAACACAGAGACGAAATGAAAACAAATGAATAAACTGTTGGTAGAGGTACTCGCAGCAGTAAATTTAAGTGCATTTACTCCATGTGCCAAGTGCCTCAATAACCCATTGAAGACATGCTTCAAATGACTATTGTGTGGTGTTTATGGGTAAGTACTGTTTTAAGGTTTTAATTGAATCATGGATTGTTTTTTACAAACAAATATATATTTTTAAATGTCGGTTTAAACGTGATTCAAATTTATGGAATATATAATTTTAAGCTACTGTTTAAATATTTTATAATCTGATTATCTGACTGGATAATTCAGGCCAAACCTTTCGTAATTTCTAAATTAATATAAGGTACGAACTATGTGTAACTCCACCTCTCTCATATTCGATATGAAATACAAAAGCTTGGATTAAAAAATTTGGCTGGGAAGTTCAACATGCCTAAAACCAGTAAGGAGAGAACAAACACTAGTCGGACGTGGCCGACGTGTTTTGCTATTATATTTTTGGTATCATTGGTTAACCAGCTCACGCACGTTTCGTGTTTTGCTCCACTTTCACATATTTTCAAATTGGTCTATAATAAAACCATTATTTTTCTCACAAAGGAACAACGTTTGCAAATCATTGTATTTTTTTATCAAAATGAGTGATCTGTTAAGTTAATAATGACCATCAATAATCCGTTCAATCCTACAGCGGCGGGTTCTACGACACCTGGTTGACCTTATAATACTGGACCAGCTGCTGCCACCCCAGTCATATACCGCACAGTTGCTGCAAGACCAGCATAATCCTAAAATTGTGATTTTTGAGTTAATGATGCATTCGCCATATTCGACTTCACGATGTATATAAAAAATTCAGACACAGATTGAGAAACTGTAGAATTTTCTGCAAAATATTTTTTTTATTTATGCCAGTCTTGCAGCAAATGAGCGATATGTAGGTATTTTTTATCTGTCTTTGAAGCAATATGTCACGGAATGCTTGCTCAGGATTCTTTTGATCGGGATTGAGCAAAGCCGTGGTTCTTTTCGGCTTGCCACAATATGAATCCGCACAGGTCAATGTCGTTAATGGATGCACTTCAGGTTTGCACTTAATTTTTTTCTTTGTCTAAATATGGAGCTACACCGCAGTCTCGTCAAAAGCAGTCCAATCTGCAGCAATCCTATTTCTGATTGCGCATCATTTCTGCAATTTAATTGCAGGGTCTTCGAGCGAAAAAAATACGAGATTGTGGATTTTATAAATCAATGAAAATGGTTTGTAACGATCTGGCGAATGATCGCACTAGAAGTAGAGGTGGGTGCCTAACATTTCGTATGCTCCACTCTGTTCAATACAGACCTATCTCGCTTGAGGTAGAATCTACATGGAATGTATCAGTTAAATGTAGTTCTATCGAGGAAGAAGTTCTTAACGCTTAATACTCTGTTATTTTGGGACTGGTACTAGAGAACTTCAATGCTCGGCGAATAAAAATGCCCACACAGTTTGAACAACATTACCATCTTGTCACCCGGTATCATAAATTACGTCAACTGGCGACCCGCCATAATTTCCTCAACCACAGTAAAGCCTGTTCAGTGCATTTTAAATTGCTTCTGATTTTATAATAGAAATTCCGGAGATCATTGCAGCTGCAGCCGCTTGTTGTTTTCCTACTGCTTGAATACCCGAGATGAGAGACATCTCATCTGCCGAGAGCAGATACAGTTGGGTCAGTCGATATAAATTAGCAGTTCCCAGGTTCAGAGAACTCACGTTGGAGGTCAGCAAATTAGTTGCAGAGCATAAGCGTAATAAATGGATAGATCATCTGAAGTGTTGCAACATTGGATCCGGTGTAAGTAAACTGTGGGCAAATGTTAAGTCGCTCTCAAACCCCGTAAGAAGGATGATAGTACTTCTGTCATATTTAACGTCGAAACTTTGACTCATCCGAGAGTTTGTCGAACAGGTACCACCTCAGTTTGGTGATGTTGCCTGTGCCATCCGAAGCGCCATGTTATCTAAAAAGTTGGGCCCTGGCAGAAAACTGACTGTTCCGCTTCAGCATCGTAAGACACTTTATTTCGCTGCAAACTTTTATGAAATTCGAAAATCGAACTATTGTGAACCAAGACATAGCGAGCTCTTGCAAGTTGGAGCCATTTTGGCTGACCAAAAAGTGAAATTGATGGCTTATTTTTATTCCCGCATACCAACAAAAAAATGCGTGATTAACGATTTTCATCATGCTGCTGAAGCCTCCCATGTTTTAGTGGTATCTCAAAAGCTAAAGCATTCAATAGGTCGAATATTATTCAGATTTTCTTGAATAGAAGAATCATGAGGTTTTCTATGATATGACTCCTTTGGTAGTAGAACCTTTGTTTAGTAAATCCTTGGAGTAGTAGACCCTTTGGGTAGTAGATCCTTTAGGTCTTCTTGGGTAGGAGACAATTGAGACCTTCTATAGATAGTAGACTCTTAAGGTCTTCAATGGATAGTAGATCCTTGGGCTTTTCTATAGATAGAATAACCTTAAGGTCTTCAATTGATCGAAAGACTCTTGAGGATTTCCTATGACAGACGTTCATTTCCTACTTCTATAAAAACAAGCGTTGAGGTATTCTATAGAAGAAGTCCCATTGAAATATTAATATTAATATCTTCCATTGAAGATATTGATTTTTTGAGGTCTTCTATAGACATAGTTGATCTCACTTTTGTCATCCGTAGAGAAGGCATTAGGGTTCCGTAAGCAACATATCACAACAACGAAAGTCGGGGGTTACACCTGAACCGGCCGTGGTAGCGCATGATAGGTCGTTTGATAGGCTTTTTATCATACATGCCCACTGTTTGAGAAAATCGAGAATACATTCTTTCCCCAATTTAAAAAAAGTTGATAATCAATGATATATGTGGACGCCAGTCGTACTTAGAGTTCCATTGAAGTGCCTCTTGGATAATTTAGAGATAATCATCATAAACACACCCATGATTTGCATTATCCAGAGAGAGGTGCAATTTTTTTATAAGGAACCTCTAGATCAAGATGCCTAGCGAGCAAGTCTGAATAGCTTCACCCTGATGCAGTTGCTGACACGTTGAATGAATACAGAGTGAATGCCGTCCTCGGAGCTCACCACTCATCGCAGTTGAAGAGCATCAACTGCCTACATAAACCAGAGTACTTTTAGCCCAATTACGTTCACAATGGTGCAGTCGTCTTAATTCGTATTGGGCACGGATAGATGACAACGTGCAGAACGGTTACTCGCCGTTCGCAGCACTCAAGAACGTGGAAAATATTTTGGAGGGATTTAAGTGCAGCTGGTGCAACGCAGGTGGATTTTGTTGAATGGGCTCTTGGAAAGATGGTCGAAAATCCAATATAGGAGGAATTGTCATTTACTCTGTTTATCGTATAGCATTAAAAATCATCATTTATTTTCATTCATTTAAATTGGTTCGGAACTAGATATAGCTTTCATATAAATTTCGTCCTTATTCATGCAAATTCTACAATAAATACCCAACATTTTTTCGATTGACACGAAATTTTCCAAAACGTAGCATATTGAGCTTAAATGACGTAAATAAAGTGTTGTTAAAATCGGTTTAGATTTTAATGTATATTAAATAGATAGTAGTCCAATATTCCAATAGTTCATGCCACTGATTCACAAAGATGCTGTACCTGAAATATTTGTTAAGCTTGGTTTAAAGGGGAGCATCTTGTGTACATACTCATAGTCGGTGGCGTCCGATTTTTGCCACTCCCTTTTAGGTTTCAATTTATATATATTGTATGATGAGTTACAATCCCTGATTTCAATTTTTTGGGTATCAATTCAACAGCCGGGGTAAATTAAACAATTAAATGCCCAGTCCCCTCAAAACATCATAACTATCGATTTATTTCAATTTGACCACAAAAATTGTTATTATATGAACGAGACATGTTAAGTTCATCACTGAAATCCCTGTTCATTATCGTAAAATTTAACGATCATCTGCGGTAATGGGTTAAATTCAACAGAAATACCTGAAATATACTAAACCATGCATTTAAAGAGATAATGGGACAGGGAGGTGGGCCACCAAGAGAGTTATATACAAATTAAAAAAGAACCAGAACAACAATGCCAACAAAAAAGCATACGTGAAATACCAATATCCAGCCAGTACCGAGTAAGCCAGGCAAATAGCCAAGCTGTAGTCAGTAGTTGGTCAGAGTCGTTCCAAAAAGGCATTAGGTACAATTCATTGATAACCGATTGTTATGGAACCCAAATATTCAGTGAACTGTAATGAAACGAATTAAACGTAGCAACAACAGCAATAACAAGCACAACAATGGATATAATGGTTAGTACTGTAGTAACACTCCGTCCCACCAATGCCCTCTATTCATTTATACTTCAATCAGACTAGAGAATCACAGAACAGACACACACACACACACTATCAGAGATATTCATATGTGTATTGAAAGCCACGGCCAAGTATTTGTACGCCAAGGTTTGGGACAACTTTATTCACCGGTCGATATGTTCGAGATCAATGGCAACGGTAACAGTCATTGGCATAGACTACTGCTTGCTATACGAAGGAAAGAAAGAAAAACAACAAAAACATTCCACAAAAGCAACAAAACAAAAATAGGGCCAAAGGCTATTAAGGTGTCACAGAATCACACACACAACCAAGAAGACATGAATCCTTTTCAATGTATGTATGGGTGTGTGTGTGTGATTGCGGAAGCGTGCAAAAAATATTGTCCAACTAACAAGAAATTGTATCTTTTTACTAGGTAATCCATAACCCCTCTCAATTTCCCAAGGCTCAATAAATGACCGTCGTCCGTACACATACAGCGTTTTTATGAATGACTGACTAAATGAGTATGTGTGAATGTTCTTCTTCTGCCATCCAACGGAGTATCGGAGTGTCTGGAAAACGGAATTGTAACTATGCCTCAATGAATGCGTTTCCTTTGCTTTTGTTGTCGTTTCTTTCATTTTTTTAGCCATGTATTTTCATAGTTATTTGGCCATCAATACTTGTGTGTGGGAATATACACAAAAAAGATAGAAACAGTTGTAAACCTACGAAATAAATTCAAAGTCAAATAGTTTTGCATACCTTATTGCTATTCTTTTGAAAAAATTGACTCATACTCGGTATGATTACGGGCACGTATGTCGCACGAGTAACCCAGGATGCCGTTTGGTTTCCAAAAAATGTTTCAGGGGATTGAAATAATTTTTCTATATTAAATATGTACTCACTTTTTTATAGAAATAATGTCCACAACGGACTGGGAAAATTATTCTCTATAAAAAAGAGTCCTCATTGGACTGAGCAATTCTTGTCTATAGAAAAAATCTCTCCGTGACAATTTTTTCTAATAGAAACAAGTTTTTATTGAACTGAGTTTTTATTGAAAAGAGTTCTCAGTGGGCTGGCCAATTTTTTTTTTTTGTTTCTTTGAAACAAAATCCTCAGTTGGCTGAGCAATTTTTTCTGTAGAAAAAGTCCTCAGTCGGCTGCGCAAATAATTCTCAATAGAAAAATCTTCAATGTGCTGAGAAAATTAAAGTTTTTTCCAAGGTCCAATTCTGTTACAAAGGTACCTCAACCTTCAAAACCAACCTTCATGAATGCGACATGTACTTTTTTTATAATTTGACATGGACAGACAGATTATCAGAAAGTTATTCTATGCACATTATCAAAAGGAACCATAAGAGTCTAAACGCAACCATAGAGTCAGGAGTCAGCGGCATACTTTTTCGCCGGCGTGAAAATCAAACGACAGAGTTAGCACAAAATGTTGTGCAAACCAAATTCAATTTTTTCAGGAGATTGTATTTGTATTTTTTATTTCCTCGATCAATTCTTCCATTTTATTATTAATTCGTTAAAAAACGTCCATAAGCTTTGAAAATATTTGTTTTTTTACAGCGCTGATTGATAGCACTGCTGATTTTTACCTAAAATATGGCAACTCAATTGAGAGCAAGAGAGAAAATTTTATTATGACGCTGAGCAAAAATTAATAAAATCTATTCTAGCGTCAAGCCGCTAGACGCAAACGACAGTCGTCGGGATTACTCGTTGCCAATAAGGCACACACGGTAAACGACCGTCGCTGACTCTAGACTCTCTGGTTGCGTTTAGACTCTTATGGCCCACTTTTCTTATATTGAGATATGTTCCTTTTGATAATGTGCATAGAATCACTTTCTGAGTCGATTTATACATGATCATCTGTCTGCCAATGTCATATTATAAACAAAGTACATGTCGCATTCATGATCCGAATTAGATGCAATTTAGCTTTTATTGGCCCAAGGACGAACCCTATTGAAATTGGAGGAAATCGGTTCAGATTTATGGGTCGATTACGGATGGCAACAATAGTTTAGTGACGTTGCCAGTTGCCAAATTTGCATTATGGATGGCAACTGTTGTCAACTTCAGTTGCTTCAAATATAATTCAATAATTTTTCGGCAACCATTTATTTCTGGTTGCTGTTTATAACAACTGAACTTTGTAGGCTTCCCATAATGGCTAATATTACTACAAAAGACCAATTTGAGGTCTTAATTGCCCGGATGGAAGATCACCCAAATGTGGCACGCGGGGTGCGGACTTTTGGTCAATCCAAAGCTCGTATCGATGATGTGTGGAAGGCCATTTTAGAAGACCTTAACTGCTATGGCCCACCAACACGCATTCCAAATGAATGGCAGAAAGTGGCGAACATCTTCTTTTGGGTCCATGATATGTAAGTGTGTATCATCAATATATCCGACAACACCCTGGAACTTTGTTTTCGAATAAAAAAGTTTTATTCTTCCCTTTTTCCTCCTCCGTTAATTTGGATACAATCAAAATTTTACGTAGTTTTTCCTCCAAATCCAAATTTTACACAGTTTTTCCTCCGGATAACTTCGGCGAAAACCACCGACATTGTCGGTTGAGCCATGCCAAGGATGAAATCATTGATATGGAACTTTTGAAAACTTCCCTCCACAAAAAACATAAGAGCTGCACACATTTTTAGGAGAGGAGGAATTGCTGTTGACCGCTATTCTTTTCGGAAATCAGGGTTTAAGGCTTCATCTATGTACACAATGGCATCTTTCGGTAGTCGAAAATACGCCTTCAAGCTAATATGAGCAGTTGATTGAACATTTCTCTAAACGTCAGCATCTAATCATAGAACTGATGGTAGTTCTAATAGATTTATCTCTTAAATGCCTTCTAATAAATGACACACCTTGAACATAATTTTCATCATCAAAAAATAGTTCCACTGAGCTTATCATCACATATAATTAGTTTTTCTGAAATATTTTATTCATTTTGTTGTTTGTTTACAATATTTCTAGTTGCAGAAATGTCAAAACAGTATTATCGACAGAAACTGAGAAAAGTTAATATTCATAATGTTAAGTTTTATTTCAATTGCGTTGCCAGTTGAACTCGCAACTGGATTTGGTTACTTTCCATAATCGACCTATTAGATAGAGCTCCCATATATATTTTCGTCCGATTTCATGTTAATCGTGCACCGAAAACCCAATTTTTGACCGATTGAGACAAAATTTTGCACAGTGTATGTAATTTGGTACTGATTAATGTATTCAAAGTTTTGTTGAAATCGATTCTTATTTAGGTATTGCTCCCATACGTAGTTTCGTCCGGTTTTATGTAACTGGTTCACCAAACACCCAATGTTTGTCCGATTAAGATATTGATGTTTGCGAAATTTTATTAAAATCGGAATTAATTGGAGCAGATATACATATACCTCCTCTATATAGATTCGTCCGATGTTATGCAAATGGGGTTCCAATCTTCTGAAGTTGGTCCGATTGAGACGAAATTTTACATAACGTATTAAATGGTGTACCAAACTCCCAAAATTAGTCTGATTTAGATGACGCATGGCATATTGATCTGAATTTAGATGATGTCTAATCGAATTTGGATATAGTTTCCATACCAAATATCCAAAGTTTGTCCGATTGCGAAGTAATTTTATGCAGCATAGTTAATTAAGTCTACAATGAAGTGAATTAAGTTTCGTTTAATTCGGTTCAGATTAAGTCGTAGCTCCCATATACTTTCGTCCGATTTCGTGAAATTGTGCCCTAAATATCCAACGATCTTTTGATTCAGATATATTTATGAGAGCACGCTTCATTGTAATATTTGCTTCAAAATGGTACAGATTTACGTGTCGTGCTCATAAATAGTTTTGCTCGATTGTATACAAATGGTACACCAAGCATGTTCGATTGACATATGGGTTGATTTAAAATGGTACATATCTATGTAGATCACTTATTTAATTTAGGACTATGCCGATGGTCCTCTAAAAATATCTGTTCTGTCTGTACGTATGATCTCATGTATGTGAACACATTGGTAAAGGGTATCATATAGTCGGCCCTTTCCGACTTTTGGACTTTTCTTACCGGTTTAAAGATTTGGATTCGATTTGTTCCAAAAATATTATTAAGTGGTTCCTTCCAACATGGAGCGGTATGGGTATATGTGTCTATAACAAAATGTGGAACTATATCACCCTTATGGTGGAGATTACATAAGGAGGTACTGAATCCCAATGCAGTTATTTTTAACTTCTATGTAGGATACATTTTGGTTTGTTGGGTTGGACATTTTACTAAATACCAAAGAAACAGTAAAGAAGAACTATGTAACTCTGTACGAAAAGATACTCCACTTTTTTGTTCTGCTATTTGTAGTGACCCAAGTAAATAACATCAAATTCAGTGTTGCGATTGTGAAAGACTGATACCAAAAATATACTCCCGACTACGAACTTTGCCATGGATGTGCGGTGATACGAGATAAAAATGGTATTTGGATCTAATGTAAAGACGACGAATGGTCATCCTTGTATTTTTTGTTGCAGTTCCAGTTTATTTGGATGATCGACCCTTGGTTTTATTTGTCAGTCTGCGTTGCTGAAGCTGCTTGGCTGTCGTTCTATTTATGATTATATTTGGCTTATTGAACAACAACAACAGCAATAAAATCCATAGAGTGGGCGAACAATAATTTTATTTGTATTACGTTGATATGGAGAAAGGATCCAAATGCTAACAATAACAACAGCATCGACGACAAATAACAAAAATGATGAATTTATTATTGGCAAAAGATGAAATGAAATAAATATACCCGAAAAATATATTTTTTGTAACAAAATCGGAATACTTTTGAAAAGGAGAAGGGAATGAGGTTATATTATATTGCAATTGTATGGGAAATCAAATACGTAGATATGTACGGGTTTCATGACCTTTGTACAGGATTGTCCTACGGACTTTTTCCATTACTTAGGAACTTTTTTCTTTATAGAAAATATCGTCTGCACAAATATCGTAGCACAATTTTTTCTCTATAGAAAAAAATCGTCAGGTCCGCAAGACAATTTTTTCTCTATAGAAAAAAATCGTCAAGTTCATAGGACAATTTTTTCTGTATAGAAAGAAATATCGGTTTGATGTCTTTTTACAGGAAAAAATTGTCCTATGGACTTGATGGACTTTTTCCAATGTTTTTTAGGACAATTTTTTCTCTATAGAAAAAATCGTCGAGTCCATAGGACAATTTTTTCTCTATAGAAAAAAAAATCGTCAAAAACTAACTATGTCAGGTCCGTAGGAAAATTCTTTCTCTGTAGAAAAAATCGTCAGGTTCGTAGGACAACTTTTTCTCTATAGAAAAAAAAAATCGTCCTTTAAATATTAATTCTTTTAATTTCAGAACATATTAAATATTGACCATTCTAAATTTTCTTTGTTCGGTAATATGAGTATAATTTATTTTTTTTTTCTGCCGTCATTAAATTTAACCACATAAATGCCGGAAAAGTCAATTAATATTAAGCAAACAATGGCTAAAGATATCATCGCCGTCTTCATCTTAGTTGTAGTCGTTTCACGTAAATAAACCAATTCCATGCACACTTGAAAGCCAACCAACGATGGCGGATGAGTATATCACATAAAGTGTTGTAATAATATTTTCCTGACCATAACACCCGTAACCATGTCAACGTAGACAGACGGACAATCATTTTGAAGCCATAGATAGATAGCATGCAATGTCGAGAACTATTTCGATCTCTAGAGGTGGGCAGATTGTCTGTTGGCTGGTTTTCCTGCAACGGTAACTGGGAGACCGACTAACCATCCATGAGGACCTCAAGAAATAAAAAAAATTGATAGCACTGCTGATTTTTACCTAATGTCGAGAACTATTTCGATCTCTAGAGGTGGGCAGATTGTCTGTTGGCTGGTTTTCCTGCAACGGTAACTGGGAGACCGACTAACCATCCATGAGGACCTCAAGAAATAAAAAAAAAACGAAAAACACAAAGGAATGCAGCAAACAATTTAATAAGAAAACAAAACACAAATTTAAGGATGTACAAAAAAAGGGAATACCTTGGCCCACAAATCATCATAGCTGTTGCCATAAATGTGTCTGCAAAGGTGTGCAGTGGGTGTTCGAAGATTCCTTGAAAAAATGAAAATAACGCATGTGGGAGTAAGAAAAATCATAGCCCACAATAACCATTCACCTACAGATATATAACCGAAACATAAGTATGTCTAATATAGCCATAACGCCAACAACGAACAAACAAACATATGCTCCAAGATGACCATATTGTCCAGACGTTATCTTGGCTTTTTCCATCTTTCACTTCCACAATGTTTGCATTCTTTTATGAATTACTTGTCGTTAGGTTTGTTTTCATTTTCTTCGTACGTCCGCTCGTTCCTTCTTTCAACACAAACAATATTTATTATTGTTATAACTTATAAATGATGATTAATTTAATTTAATGTGTATTAGTTGTGGAAAAAAATAATAGAAATCATTAAGGTTTATAAACTGGAGTTTATTAAACGTTTATAATTGTCAATATATGACGGTGGGTATATTGATATTAAATTTCTGTGAAATCTTCATATGAAGAGTTAAATATTGGTAAATTGCTTGGGTCACACTTGAATAGGGCCAAATGTATAAAAACGTACGCCAATGCAGTATGGACAAAATATCGTATTTTTGACCATATTTAGAGCAGTATGTTTATGAAATAAATAAATATCACATATAAGGGTTTGGAGGATGCTTATTACAATTCTGCAAGGAAAAAATATAAATTCAATAGGTTGGATCGACAATGGATGGCTTAGGGGATGAGAGATACCAAGCAACGGCTCTGATTGGCTTTAACATGGCGAAGTCCAGGCTTATCTTGGTCCCTCTATCATCTCAATTGTGGACACTGACCTCCCCGCGGTGTCACCTGGGGTACCTATTTTCATCACCCGTTGAAATAGTGAGCTGATATGTGCCGCGAGTTCACCCATAAGAACTATAAAAAATGGGTTGAGACGTCGGGTTAGTTGCCCACACTCGGAAAACCCCTCCTACTATGAAAAAGCAAAGAAAAAGAAAACCAAGCCCCCTAATGTTGACGACCCCCGGAAACCCATAAAGAGCCACTATCTGCGAATCTGCACTTGGAATGTGCGCACGTTGTACAGAACAAAAGTACAAAGCCAATATTGTACAAAGCCAATATTATTGCCTTACAGGAAATGCGTTGGAAAGGGACTGGCGAAAGTAAAGCAGATGATTACGCCCTGTATTATAGCTGCCATGAAACGAAACATGAATTTGGCAGCGGATTTATGGTTAACATGAGAATAAATAACCTCGTCTCTAGATTCACTCCAGTAGATGAGCGAATATGCTATAATCCGTATAAAAGCGAAGTTCTTCTACATCAGTCTCAATTGCGCCCATGCTCCGACCGAAGATAAAGATGAGCAGACCAAAGGTAAATTTTACGAGCGCCAAGAAACTGCATATGACTGCTGCCCTGGCCATGACATGTTATTAGGAGATTTTAAATCAAAAATAGGGAGGAAAATTCAGCCTTCACGAAGAAACATCCGACAACGGCATGATGTTATTCACTTCGCGGCAGCAAAAAACGTTGTAGTTAGTAGCACCAGATTCAAGCATCTCGATATACAAAAGACCACCTGGATTCCTCCAGATCAAGCAACGATAAATCAAATTGGCCACGGCATTCGTACAGTGTTTTAAACATTCGATCGATACGAGGAGGAAAATCGATTCGGACTATTACCTTGTGGAAGTCATGGTACGCACCCGTCTTAATGTAGCGGCAAAGGTGCGATCTACTATAACACGGAAACTCGACGTCGAAAAGTTGCAAACACAACACGTAGCCGAGACCTACTCCGCTCAACTTATCCACTTGCTAGTCGAAAGCACTTCTTGTCCCGATAATAGCCTAGAAGCACAATAGCAAATTTTGCCCAATCCCTACAAACTGCATCAAAAGCAACACTTGGGTACCAAGCCCATCAAGAAACCCATGGTACGATCAGGAGTGCCGTAATGCTACTGATGTGAAAAACGCAGCGTATGGGACAACCCTACAGACAGTAGCAACAGGTAATGCGATGGAGAATTATTTGGAGAAAAGGAGAGGGGAGAAACGTATTTTCAGAAAAAAGAAGAAAGAACAAGAAAAACGTGAGCAACTCAGAATGAAGTCTGGAGATTTTGCCAACGAGTAAAACCCCAAACCGAAAGCTTTGGAGTAGAGATGTTGAGGGAAGCCTGGTGACAGATACAGACAAAGTGTTAAGGATCTGGAAGGAGGATTTTGAAAAGCTTCAGGTATCAAATAGTGGCGGTGAAGTTGATACCCCAGAACCAATAAGAGATGACGGTATAGATTGAAGAACAATAAAGCAGCAACCATGGATTACCGGCAGAACTATTCAAGACAGATTCTGGTCAGGAGCATGTACCAACTGATTAGTACAATTTGCTGATTACAGCTGATTAGTACAATTTGGCTAGCGGGATGCATGCTCAATGAATGGAACCTCATAATTCTGTGTCCCGTGCACAAAAAGGGAGACAAGACGATATGTGTCAACTATAGAAGAATAAGTCTCCTTCCCATCATATATAAATAGGATAGTGATGTGGGAACGACTGAAGCCAATGATCAATGACATTATTAGACCATACAATGCGGATTCAGGCCCGGCAAATCAACCATTGACAAGATTTTCACTCTGCACCATTGACAAGATTTTCACTCGTCGGATATAAAGCCGCATTCGATAGCCCTATCCGTTCAGAGATGTGTTAAGCCTAGGTTAACACATTTAAGTCTAGGTTCGGCATACCTGCAAAATGAATACGGCTATGCAGGATAACATTTACTGGCACAAGGTCAGCAGCATAAATGACACTCTGTACACCAAACAACACACGTTACTCGTCTACGCCTATAACATCGATATAATAGGTCGAACATTGCGAGCGATAACAGCCACCTTTGAACGAATTGAAAAGAAGTCTGCCAATGTGTGACTGGCAGTAAATGTCGACCAAGGTATCAACGCGCAAGACATCCAGTAGACTCGGACCAACAGTGGAACGCCATAAACAAAACTAATAACATCAGCTTTGAAATCCGGGGGAGAATAGTGTTGGCCAATAGATACTGCTATGGTCTGAGTAAGCAACTCAAAAGTAAGGCCACCTCTAGCTAGACCAAACTCTCACTCTACACGATGCTGATATTACCCGTGTTGTTGTATAGATCTAAAGCATGGGTATGGGCCATGGGGTCTATGGGCCGATCAGCGTCGACGATGAATATCGCCGTCAAATAAACCATTAGCTATACCATCTATTCTCGGACGTCGACATAGTCAGGCGTATCGAGCTGCAGCGACTACTTTGGCTAGGTCGTGTTGTGAGAATGGATGAGGATTCCCCACTCAAAAGGCATATAAAAGCGTGCCAAGGGAAGGCCATGAATCCGATAGAAAGATGAAGTAAAAGACAACATCTCGGAAAATGGTCTTTCAAATTGGATGAGATGCGCACAAGACCGACGATTTCGGAACTCTTTTTTAATCTCGGCTTATGGAACAATCGCTCTGTCACAAGCCAACTAAGTAAGTATTAGGAGGTAAAATATAGCCTTCTGGTATTTTCTTAAAGAAAATAACCACGAAAAAGATTAAAAAGGACTCAAGATAGGAGGAGGATATGTTTTACAAAAATATTCTTCATTCGATTTGACTGAAGACATGTCATATCAAATATAGCCTGCAATACAAAGACCCAAAAATTTTGACATATCGTATATTGTCCTTCTGAATTCTTAATATACTCGCCAAGGGTTTCCATCCCCAAAAGATATTTTCCACCCTCCAGAACATGAGCTCGACATTTTGTTAAAGTGTAATAAACACGTCACCTCCCATAGAACGAACAAAAGTTGTAAACAGAATATTTTTTTTAAATAAATGAATGGAATATATTTTCAGATAATTTATTTTTTCTGTTAAAAATCAAATGTAATAGTATTTATTAATGGTCCAAACGTATTTTTATACCCTACACCACACTGTGGTACAGAGCATTATTTTTATTGAAATTATGAAATTATTTAAGCGGATATTTAGTTAATCCACCAAAAGTAAAATTTATATTTTTTTTTGGGATATAAATTGCTAATTGGATTTTGACTTAAGAGTCCAATTGTTACAATTTGTGAATTTGATTTTTTTCCATCGTATTATCGTTTAAGTCCCTATAATTGAATTTTGTGGATTTATAAGTTGTTGCTGTCGTGTTTTTTCCAGCTTGTCATGACTTTAGGCAATTTTAATTAATGTT
Organism: Musca vetustissima; assembly: GCF_032173495.1. Taxonomy (NCBI): domain Eukaryota; kingdom Metazoa; phylum Arthropoda; class Insecta; order Diptera; family Muscidae; genus Musca; species Musca vetustissima. Next base: position 68,746 of record NW_026874317.1, read on the forward strand.
GAAATTTACATAAATTGAAACAAAATTAAAATGAACTTTTATTTTGTGGTTAGAGATATAGGTGATGGTCGACCATAGTCACCACCCAGAGTTAAAACTCTTAATCCCAGTGAACGTATAATTAAAATTTAAATTAGTTTTGTAATAAACATAATACAATTAAAAGAATAAATTATAAGCATGGTTACCTTCATTTGAATGTGAAACGGGATGAAAATGGATTTATTTCGAAATAGTAAGTTATATAAAAAATCATAATGTTTACTTCGAAAAATCATCCGAGGAATTTCCATAACTGCATCCTGAAGAATTTCATGCATATTAACAAGGTCACATCGTTCACAAATACTACTTTATAGCCCAATACATGTATATTCCTTATACTGCTGCCCTTCGGATTGTAACATATACTTGGTATCAACCCGACATGTTCATATGTGTAATTGTTCCTCGAAAAATTAAATATTGGTGGTAGTGTAACAAGTCTCCTAACAGGGTACACTGAAACCGGAAATATGCAGTTCCCAACGGCAGTGGTGTTGACAAGTAAAGATACATGTCATTCATTCAGTTACCCTTTTGATGTGTTGAAAACTTATACCCACGAACAAACCCCAAACTGAACTACTGACGACAACACCAATCTAGATGACTACAACAATGTCAAGTATCACGACGAAATGAAGGATGACATCGTAAAGCTATTGTAAAAATCATTTAAATGCTCCGAGATTAAAGTACGATGTTACCTCAAATGATATGCTGATGTGTTGATAGTCCTGACGGTGATGATGACAATGATGGCATCAAACGGCAGCTGTGATGATGAAGATGCTTTAGTTGACTTTTGGGGCAGATATGTGACTTGGGAAATGTCCAGGCTAAGAAAAGTTACATGTATGGATTTGTGGTGGGGACATTTGCTGTCAGAAATGTGATAGAGAATCATTTAACAATGTCAAAAAAGTCTTGGAGGAAAACAAGGAACTCTTAAATATCATATATACGGGAAAGAAGAAGCGTTTTTTTTTTCATAGGGCTTTATTTGTTGGACTTATGGGTTACGTAGCTAAAATAGACAAATTTTGGTGCGCAGATTTGCTACCGAATGAAAAGCAGCCAATTCGGTTGAAAAATTTGTCTCAATGTTAGGGGTACCGTTTCATCGGGTCTAAACCTAACCGTGGATCGACATTAATAATTTTTGATAAGAAGATTGTTCACTCAAACAATTTGGTAGAAAGACATGTCGGAATCCGCAAAATATAATAAAATTTGATGTATCTGCAAACAAAATACGTTTGTTTGCAAAATGTTTGCATTGTTTGTCTATTCTTTTGGAAGTTTACGTGATTACAACAGACTGCCAGACAAACGGACGGATTTAAATTGATATAGAAAGATATCTTGATAAAAATATATAATTTATGGGATCGGCAATAACTATTTTATTGAGTTACAAATGGAATGATAAAATTAATATATCCTCCATATGGTAGAGGGTATAACAAAGTCGTTAAGTTCGGAGTGGCCGAACGGTCCCTCAAGTTATGCATATTAAAAATAACTTACATAGGTCGGGATTTTCATATGGAGGCTCATAGCCATTGTAAATTTTTCAAAAAAAAGCAATAAGCTGAGGGTATATATCTGCCGGCAAAATTGAATGACTGATAATTAACTCTTAATGCGGGATTATCAGTCCGGGACTATTTTTATATTCTTCACCACACTGTGGTACAGAGTATTATGTCTCTGTGCATATATTTGTAACTGGCAAAAGGAAACGAGATAGACACATGGTTCCTTTTGTGAATATGCATAGAATCTCTTTCTGACTCGATATATGCATGATAACATCATCTTGGTCTTCTCGCCATTTACTGCCAGTCCCACTTTGGCAGACTCCTTCTCAATTCGATCAAGGGTGGCTGTTACCGCTCGCAATGTTCGTCTCATTATGTCGATGTCGTCGACGTAGGTGAGTAACATGAGCTGTTTGGTGTACAGAGTGCTATTTCTGTTCACATTTGCATCCTTGACCCTTTTCAGCAGGATGTTAAAAAGATCACACGATAAACTGCCACCTTGTCTGAATCCTCGCGCGGTATTAAAAGGCTCTGGGAGGTCCTTTCTGATTTTAACTGCTGATCTTGTGCCAGTTAAAATTATCCTGCATAGCCGTATTAATTTTGCAGGAATGTCGAACGCAGACATGGCTTTAAATACCTCTGAACGGATAGGGCTGCCGAATGCGGCTTTATAGTCGAAGAAAAGGTGGAATGTGTCGATGTATTTTTAAAAATCTGGTCTATTTGCCATAGACGAGAATCCGTATTGGTATGATCCAATAATTTCTTTGACCAATGGATTCAGTCGTTCACACAGAACGCTGGATAATATTTTATATGCGATTGGAAGGAGGCTAATTCCTCTATTGTTGGCACATATCGTCTTGTCCTCTTTTTTGCGTACGGGACACAGTTTGCGGTTCCAGTCATTGGGCATGTATTCCTCCAATCAAATTGTACTAATCAGTCGGTGCATGCTCCTGATCAGCGTCTGACCACCGACATTGAGTAGCTCGGCTGGCATCATCGACACCTGCAACTTTATTATTCTTCAGCCGACTAATTGCTATTCTGACCTCAACTTGGCTAGGTGGAATACACTCTATACAGTCATCTCTTATTGGTACTGGGGTCATCGTTACTATTTGATACAGAAGATTTTCAAAATCTTCCTTCCAGATCCTCAACACGCTGTCTATATATGTCACCAGATTTCTTTCTTCTTTTGTACAGGAGGATGTGCCTGTACCAAAGCTTTCGGTTTGGTGTTTTACTCGTTGGTAAAATGTCCAGACTTCATTAGGACTCCTGTACAGCTCGATTTGCTCACGCTCACGTTCTTTTTCACCTTTCTTCTTTCTTTTGAAAATACTTTTCTCCTCCCTACTTTTCTCCGATAATTCTCCATCGCATTACGTGTTGCTACTGTCTTCAGATTTGCCCTCTATGCTGCGTTTTTCACATCAGTAGCATTACGACACTCCTGGCCGTGCCATGGTTTTCTTAATGCTGATATTTGGTACCCAATTGTTGCTTTTGTAGGGAGTGGGAGTGGACAATCCTTTGCCATTGCGATTCTATATTATCATCGGGACAAGGAGTGCTTTCGACTAGCAAGTGGGTAAGTAGAGCGAAGTAGGATTCTGCTACCTGTTGTGTTTGTTTATAAGATCGCACTTTTGCTGCTACTTAAAGACGAGCGCGAAGCATGGCTGCTCCACGGTAATGTTCCGAATCGATATTCGCTCCTCGGATCGATCGAACGTCTAAATCACTGGATGATGGTCTTCCGTCTATCACGATCAGGAGAAATGCACGTGGCCTTGTGTATATCGAAATGCTTGAATCTGGTGCTACTAATTACCATTTTTTCCCGCCGCGAAGTCAATCAACCTCATACCGTTGTCGGATGTTTTTTCATGGAGGCTGAATTTTCCGACGGTAGGGCCAAAAATATTTCCCTTCCAATTTTTGCATTAACATAACTAACATAATTTTTATATCATGGCCAGGGCAGCTCGTAAAAATGTCTTTGGTCTGTTCATCTTCGACTTAAGTCGGAGCATGGGCGCAAATAAGTCTGATGTAGAAGAACTTCGCTTTTATATGAATTATAGCAATTCGTTCATCTACTGGAGTATTTCTGAAGACAAGGCATTTTATACTCCTAGTAACCATAAATCCGTAGCCAAATTCATGCCTCGTTTCATGACAGCTATAATACAGGGCGTAATCATCCGATTTACTTACGCCTGCCACTTTCCAACGCACTTCCTGCAGGGCAATAATATCGCTTTGTATTTCTTGAGTAAATCCGCCAGAGCGAAAACTGTGCCTGTTCTGTACAACGTGCGCACATTCCAAGTGCAGATTCGCAGATCGTGGTCCTTAACATTAGGGGAGTTTGTTTTGGTCGATTTCATACAAATTGTACACCAATGACCCTAAGGCTGCCCTATTATATTTTGATTTAAGAATGGCATTGATTTAAATTGGTTAATATATTTTTCTAAGCTGCATATTTAATTTCCTCCGATTCTATATCAGTCACTGCCCTATGCTTAAAAAGTTAAATATCACTACTAAATTACACACAGAACTTCGTTTTTACATTTAAAATGTCCCTACAGTAGTACATAACCTAATATTGTGGATAGAGGTGTTAACAGATATTTGATTCATTTGTTGTTAACACATAGCACCCCATTTTGGTTTTTGGTTAGCCATTTGAAAGTAACGACATACCCAGATGGGCTTCACAAACATACGAAATCGTTACTATCACATTATGGTCATTCCACACATGGTTAACACTTTCATTACATGCTCCAATTGCCAATAGGGAGGTTGAGACAGAGAGACTTGAGGTTGTAAGAACGGATACAAGTAAAATGGTTTTTGCGGCTATAACGGTTGGATGCGTTACCTTCACCTTGTGTCCATTCCGGTTTTTGTTGTTGGTGATGTTGGCGATGTCCAGTCATCCATCGTTTGGACATGGTTTCATAGCTGTGATTTATTGGAGTATATTAAATTTGTCTTCTTCAAGCTCATGCTCAACTCACCACCACTATCATCATTGTTCGCACATACACACATACATATATCACACGCACATTGTTGAATCACTGCGATCCTTAGTCCTTGGAATTGGCTACTATTACACATGGTGTGGTCATGAAATTTGTTTGATTGTCGTCACACTGTCACACATCCTTTACTGCATTTCCTTTGAGTAATGAAAATTGGCTAAAGTATCAATTAGACACAATCTCAATATTAATATGAGTTTGTTCGGGTGTGTGTGCATGTTCATGCCTGTGAATGATTGTGGTATCCTTTGTATGCAACTTGACTTTTGTTGGTGTTATTTCCTTCACACACACACACACAAGCCAGCATGCACAGCATAGTGGTCATGTTGGAAGACATTCTTACACATATTCTCTCAAATTGCTAACGGCCTTTGGATAACTGCTTCCTTGTGTGGATGTGCATGTAAGCTGAGATTTTTGAAAGCATTTGATATATTGAACTGCTTAATTGGCTTTCTTATGATTTAAGGAATTGATTTTTCAACTTTAGTACTGTCGTTCTAGTTCTTCTTCTTCTTCGTTGTCTTGTTTACAGTTTTCATCAGCTTTATGACTTATGTGCGTCTCTTGTTGATGTTAGTTATTTTGCTCTTGTTTGTTGCTAACCATAATTTAGGGTCTATATATGTGGTTTGATATGATTAAAAATTTATGGCATATGTGGTGTAACCATTATTAGAAAATGGTATTGTAGAGAGTAATATGCTGTTGTACAGTGAAATGGAATCAAATTTGGTTGGAAATTAAATTTTACAAAATGAAATGAAAAAAACAAAAAAAAAAAAAAAAAAAAAAAAAACATACGAATTTTAGGTCGGAGTAAAATGAAATATAGAATTTGTGAAATATAATTATAATATGTTGTGACTTTTGGGACGTCCGTCCAATGTATGTCATTCAAAAACAATACAGAGCTTACAGTTATTATTATATAGTATATCGAGGATATACTATATATATATATATAGACATGATGGTCTGAGAATATTCAAAAAAGAGAAACATTCCAAATATGGAAAATGTTCTGCAAATATGTCTCTTATAAACCCAAAAACCCAGAATTTTAAACCGAAAAGCATCTATATAGATCCAACATATTCTGTAAAGATGTCCACAATCCAAGGACCAGAATGTCAAATTACATTCAATCCGAAAATGAAGCAGGACCTTTACATACAATTTGTAACCCGCCACCATAAGGGTGTACATCCCCAAATATTCGAGGGAGGACCGAAACAATATATTATTATTCAAAATAAAATTCGATGGCAATCTGTGCAGTCTTTCCACTCGCAATATTAAAGATAGTACTTTGATATAATACCAAAACATTGGGTAACATATCTTCTCGCTTTATATTAAAATGGTAGTCCCTTTTATTAGATAGGTATGTATGGAGCTGGAAATTTGAAACAAACATCACGTCGGAATGTATGATTGGGATATATACGTAGTTTTGGAAGTTGTTAACATATGTGTACGAAAAGTGCAATACAATATTAATTTTAGGTGAACCGATAGAGTTGTAATCCTGTATGTAGGATGTTTTGGAAATTCGTTCTAATGTATGCGAATTTTTGACAGCAAAACATTGAATTAATGAGTCATCCTCCATGTATCTTTCCCTTGATACCCAATGATTTAATTTTAAGGTCTTAACTCCAATTTTCAACTTTATTTTATTAAGTTGGGTATTTATTTTTCCTGTGGCAGCAACTCTGCAAAGATGGGGCTTAATGGAGAACTTATTTCTATACATGATATATAGGTCTTCTTTCCTTTAGTGTCGAGTTGTATCCGCAGAAGGCATGGATGCCACCATTCTATAGAAGACATAACTATATTCTTTTTATACCCTTCACCACACTGTGGTACAGGGTATTATGTCTTTTTGCATATGTTTGCAACAGGCAATAGGAAACGAGATAGACACATGGTTCCTTTTGAGAATATGCATAGAATCACTTTCTAAGTCGATTTATGCATGTCCGTCTGTCTGTCCATGTTAAATTGAAAAGAAAGTACAGGTCTCATTTTTAATTCGAATTGGATGAAGTTTGGCACAGGCCATTTATTTGAAATTGGGAAAAATCGGTTCAGATTTAGATATAGCTCCAATATATATTTTCGTCCGATATAAGGCACATGGTGCACCAAAGTCTCTAAATATCGTTCGATTTGCACGAAATTTGGCGCAACGTTTCCAAATTTTTACCACTTCGGTGGGAAAATTCGGATAAACTCTAGCGAAAATGAGGCGGTAGCATTTTTTTGGGTATGTTCATATTGAACATTTTGTGGAAAGTAATGTTTTATCCTCCAAGAACCCGGAAATCGTTTTCCGTGAGAAAACGATGCCGAAGCCTCAAACATTCTCAAAATTGGGTGGAAACGTTATATGCCCTGTACCAAGAACCCAGAATGTTAAATTACAGCCACTTCGGCGGGAAAACGGCTAAAAGTTCAAAAAAAAAAAAAAAAAACACAAAGCACACAATATTACACCGATTACCGAATATGACAAATATTCATCTTTTTGATACGCAATGTGAATCCCATATGTGGAATATAAATATAAGGCGCGTACTAAATTGGATACATATGTACCAAACTCCTTATGTTTGTAAGGAGACATATGTACAATGTACCCAAAGTGGTGAAGGGTATCATATAGGCGGCCCAGCACAGGGTAATATGTCTTTGTGCATATATTTGTGCTATGCTTCTTCTTTTGAGAAGATGCATAGAATCACTTTTGAGTCGATTTACGCATGTCCATCCGTCCGTCCGTGTATTTTTGTGAGCAAAGTACAGGTCGCATTTATGATCCGATTTGGATGAAATTTGGCACAGGTCTTTTATTTAGCCCATGGACGAACCCTATTGATATTGAAGAATATCGTTCAGATTTAGATATAGCTTCCATATATATTTTCCTCCGATTTATCGTAAATGATGCACCAAACTTCCAATATGTTTCCGATTGAAACAAAATTTTGCGCAGCGTACTGAACTAAGTCAAGATTGATATATGCGAATTTTTGTGGAAATCGGTTCAGATTTAGATATAGCTCCCATATATAGTTTCGTCCGATTCTACGTAAATGGTGCACCAAACTCGCAATATTTGTCCGATTGAGACAAGATTTCAAACAGCGTATTGATTTAGGTCCAGCTTGATGTACATGAAGTTTTGTTGAAATCGGTTTAGATTTAGATATGGCTCCCATATATAGTTTCTTCCGATTTTATGTAAATGGAGCATCATACAGCCAATATTTTCCGATTGAGACAAAATTTTGGATACCGTATTTAAGTTAGTACAGATTGACATCGGTGAAGTTTTATTGGAATCGGTTCAGATTTAGATATAGCTGCCATATATAGTTTCGTCCGATTCCATGTAATGATCTTATATATATTTTGCTCGATGGTTGACATTAAATTTTCCATAAATTTCAGATTAGTATCTGTATGGGTTGTTTTAATTTAGTTCGAATATCTATGTACGCAGTTAATTTCGTCCGATTCCATTTCAATGACCCTCCTAATATGCTATGTCTATTCTATCTAAAGGATATTGTGCATGTGAGCATCTCTTGTATGTAGCCAAAGTGGTGAAGGGTATCATATAGTCGGCCCCGTCCGAATTTTGCCTTAATGGTTTTATAGAGAAACTTGGAGGTCAACTTTCCATTAAGAAATTGCAGAATGTTTTTCCATAGAATACCAGAAGCTCTAATTTCAATATAAGACATTGTAAATTAATTTCCATAGAAAAAAAAATGTTTTATTTTTTCAATGTTTTTATATTGTCAGATTTTTTTCTTAATATGAGAGATGGAATAGTTCCACTAAATAACATTTTTTTCTTTTTAAAAATTGTTTTTCTTATCCAGACAAGAAACCCTTCCGTGCAAATAAGCCCAAATGTCATAGATGGCAACCTTCCTATGTAGCATCGTCAAAATTTTCCCATATGATGAGAAGTTTTGAACATAATGTTTTCATCTATTAAAACAGTAATAAGGTTACATCTGTATTTATTACATAAAATTTATTAAAAAAAATATAAAATAAAAAATTTTATGGAGCTTGAAAGCAAAAAGTGTTCAAAGATGTCCCCTTTTCCCCTATACAAAATGAGGCAAGGTGTCACATAATCGGCTCCGTTCGACTTTGTCCCTTTCTTACGGCTTAAAATTAATATAATTTAAAATAAGCGACGTAAACTATGTACATATATTTCAATACCGCAAGGTAAACAAAAGCTGCAATTTATAATAAACCTTTAAATATTATCAGCAAATGTTTACCGAAAAAGACAACACCCCTTTTTCCAAAAAAAAAATCCCACTACTTATTGTCATCACCTTTCGGTGCTTGGTTTAATTACATCGTCGTGGTTAATTTTGGCGCAACCAAAGAACACAAAAAGTGTCATTAACAGACACATACATACACAATGATGCCACAGTCAAACGCCCGCCCACATCATTTGAAAAGAAAAATTGATAAACAAGAAAGCAGCCAGAGGAGACAACAATATATAGTCCTTATTAACTCCGCTGAAAAATCAACAAAAAATCCGCTCAACAATTTATGTAAATAAACGTTATTTACTACGTTATTGTCACATTTAAGAAATTAATATTATCGGAAGAAGTAAAAAAAACGAAGGCCATGGAGCGAAGGCAGACAGAAGATATCCTTTACGAGGTATTTATCATAATGACGCTGCAACATATAACTCCAAGGATGTAAAATTGAATGCAACTAAAAACGGATTGGTGTCGCCTGCTACTTACATCCATCGTAGTTAAGGCCATATTGTAACACCAAACTCTTTCTTAAAAAAGGTCATTGAAACAACAAAAACGACAACAACTAGCAGAGTATCTTTGGTCTGACTATCCTTGTCTTGTGTCGTGCACGGAGATAATTGTAAAATGGCCACGTGACTTTTTATGGCGAACGAAATGAAATGTGGCGGGTAATTAAACGAACTAAAATTACAAAATTATTGCTACCGCTGTCCGTTCGTCCGCTGGCAAACGGCTATTGTAGTCGTATTCGGTCGGGTTAAAAGATTGTCATCCTATTGCATTGCGCTTGTTAGTGGCATTTATTTTACAGTTTGCGTAAGTTAGGATCATCTGCCACAATGGATGTGTTCTGAACAGAGTTTAACTATTTTTTTGTTGTTGTTGTGGTGGTCGTGCTAAAGTGAAATTTAAAGTTTTGATGAAGTCATGTTTTTTACAATATAGCACACAGTGGGAAATTAATGTTGATAGTATGAAATGTAAGAGCAAAGAAAGTAATTAAATAGTCAATGAACTATATTCAGAGATTTTGCTATAGGCGAATGAGATGGGCAATTTAACTCCTCAATATTGGTGTGTTGGAACGATTGGAGCTCGAAGCTTAAACCCTTATTGCAAATTTTCTGCTAGAAGGTATTTTAGGAGAAAATTAAATACCAAAGTACAGACACTCAGATCGGAAAATTGTTCAAAAAATCTCAACGTACCGAAAGTAAAGCGGGGAATTTCTATTGGAGCCCTGTGCAAGGACCTACATTGAACATTTTCAGGAAATCAGTTATTATTCACCAGGAATTTATCCCGAAAGATTATAGTTCATTTCAAAAATTATTTGCAAAAATTTAACCATAACGAAAATGAGGCGAACCTTTATATTTGCCCTTATAGAACATTTTCTGGAAAGTATTGTTTCATCCTCCAAGAACCCGGTATTCCAAATGACAAACACTTCGGTGGAAACGCGGCCAAAGCCAATACCCAAAAAAGGACATATATGTTATTCTCCAAAAATCCGGAATGCAAAATTACAGCCACATCGATGGGAAAACGCTGCTATAAGTTGAAAAAAAAAAATTAAAAATGGTGGCAGTAATTGCTAACTTTTGGTAGGGAGATGATGGAAAACCCCCGAATATAAAATATGAAATTGAAAATATGAAATTGAAAATAATACCTATTACCGAATTATGGGCCTCAAATTCGCAAGTACATTTACCGTTTACAAAAACGTGGACTACCAAACGAAGAATGTGTTTGCCAATATTCAGGTATATTTGGTACGCAAAAATATATGAGAATCCAAAATATGAAATTGAAAACGTGCTGAAACTCCACAAAATATCGAATATCTAAATTTTATTGTCGACCTGGAAGATTTCTTTCCATAGAATACATATTTTCAATGAACGTCTCCTTTCCATAGATGTTCTTGATAATAAAAGACCTGGATGACTTATTTCTATACAAAATTTGTGGGTGTTATTTCCATAATAGACCGTGCGTAGAAGTCATGGTTGTTGACTATATTCGTTCTAAAGAAGACTGGAGTCCAGGAGGAGCAGGGGATCTTCATTGAAGGCTTTTGAATAGGTCTTCCTTAAAAAAGTCATGGTTCTTCATTCTTATAGTTATTTTTCCACTGAATACCAGGATAGACTTCTTTACAAAAAAACGTGTATGACTTTCTTTACTAAGGAAATCAGAATTTTTTCCTCCGATATTACTTCCTCCCATAGAAGACTTGGTAAGGACCTGGTTTTTCTAAGGAAGACCTGGGGATATAACTTCTAAAGAGGAAATAGAATTTTTCTGTCAACAGAAATCTGACTGCAATTTTCCACTGTGAGAGGTAAAAGTATTCTTCCCTTCGAATACCCAAATGTCTTTTTTACCGAGAAACTTGGAATGCTACAAATTGAATGTAAACTGCTATACAATAGCAAAAACAAGTTCGAACGTTTCATGACCTTCTCCGCATGCTTTGCATTAATTTTTTATATTTATGCAAGGTAAGGCTGTCCTGTGAATATAGCTTTCGCTCGTGTCTCCAATCTTTTATATCTGCGGTTTGTCTCTGAAACACCGGCTGGCTGATAGCTATTCGTCCTTTCACCAGTTGATAGCCGATACCTTCTAATTAGAGGGCTCATGGAAAATTCTATAATCCTTAATTAGGATGACGTAGGACTCACTATGTCTCGTTAAACTATTGTTAACTAATGTTTTTAAAATTTAAGGAGGAGCGGCAAATGATCAGTATTTAAAGTTGGAAGGAACCTCTCGTAGACAAGGTGACAGTTTGTCGTATGGCCTTTTAAACATCTTGCTGGAAAAGGTCATACGAGATGCAAAGGTAAACATAAATGACACTCTGTACACCAAACAACACATATTTCTCGCCTACGCAGATGTTAATGGGTCGAACATTGCGAGCGGTAGCAGCCTCGTCCAGTAGGCTCGGAACAACTGTGAAACTTGACAACTACAGCTTTGAGTTAGTCAACGATTTTATATGCATCGGTACAGCGATCAATAAAAGATCAGTTTTGAAATTCGGAGAATAGTGTTGACCAATAGATGTTACTATGGTCTGGTCTTCTCGCCAGGCCAATCTCACACTCTACAAGATGATGATACTACCCGTGCTGGTGTATGGATCTGAAGCATGGGTTGAGGCAGGTCATGGAGTGTTTGAGAGAAAAATTATCCGAAAGATCTACAGGCCGATCTGCGTTGACGATAAATATCACCGTGGAATGAAACATAAGTTGCATTATCTATTCTCGGACATCGACATAGTCAGAAGTATGGAAATGCAGCGACTCATGATCCATCCACCATACATTCTCACTGCTCAAAAGGCATATAAAACGCTGATGGTTCACGCAGAAGGGAAATCCAAGAATCCAATGGAAATATGAAGTGGAAAATAACATCTCTGAACATGGTCTTTCAAATTGGGTGAGCTGAGCACAAGGAAGACGCGCCTGGAAATCTTTTTTAAGCTCGGTTTATGGAACAAACGTTCTGTCACAAGCCAGCTACGTAAGCAAGTAAGGATTGTCGACATTAATCGACGAAAATGTGCAGCTATACGTTCTTCCCCCATTGATAGGCTATCCTTCTGACTGGAGGGTGAGGGTGTGTGTGGAAAAAATTTAAATTTAATGACGAGTCTCCAAACTCGAGTTAAATTTTGGAATGTTTTGTTCTCCTGGCGATGGGGACTGAGAGTACAAAGGGGGTTTTGTTTTAAGTTTGAATCCAGATGCCGAAGTTTTTGTCGGTCATTACGAAACCTCGTTATATTGGCAAGGGCTTGGTAAGTAGGAGAGACCAGGAACCAATGAATATTGGTTAATTAAGGGGCGCCACACCTTATTGCCCTTGGCTATTGCCCTTGAACCTTTGTTTGAAGGTATGTATTGTGTGGAGTGGAGAGGTGGAGTGAAATTTCAGTCCCCTGAACTTTAATTAAGATCCTGTTACATGAGGATATATGGCCCGCATGCAAATCATAATATTTTATTATCAAAATGCGTTCCGTTTGTAAAACCCTCTGAATCTGCTATTCAGGCTACTGTGAAGATTCAAGAATGAAAATCAGCGGCGACACACTTCGTTAATCAGGTATTTTACGCATTTTATCTTCGATGTAAAAAACGAATTAGTCAATGGGTAGGTCAGGGCTGTACAGTCATGTTTTGTACGTTAAAAATGACGCTGTTTTTAGCCGATGTGTGAAAGCTGCTGCACAATAATTCGTCTTGGTTTTTCGAATTTTACCGAAGATCAAACTCGCTGCACTTGGCTCTTCTTCGTAGACCCACACTATCAATTGCTGTGATGTCAGGCTCAAATGCTTAGATCCATGTTTCATCACCTATGACAATCCTATAAACATCTTAGAAATCAACGTGATCGCATTTTTGTCAAATTATGTGCGACCCAAGGATGACAAATCGTTTTTTAAGTCAGGTTTTCAGGCAATATAGAAGATATACTGGTGGAAGTAATGTACAAAGATGGAGTGAAATTCATGGTATGTCACATGACGATCATTCACAGTTTACACACGTTATTAATGTTCTATGGCACAACGATTGTGTTTTTTCTATGGCACAACGATCGGTCCAGATTTAGATATAGCTCCCATATATATTTTAGGTAAATAGCGCACCAAGGTCCCTATATATCTTTCGATTTGCACGAAATTTGGCATATCGTAATAAATTAGGTTTAGAATGATGTTTGTTAAGTTTCCTGAAAGTCGGTTCAGATTTATAGCTCCCATATATATTTTCGTCCGATTTAATGTATATGGTGTACCAAAGTCCCTACATATCTTTCGATTTGCACGAAATTTGGTATAGTGTACAGAATTAGGTCTGGAATGATGTGTGGTAAGTTTCCTTAAAATCGGTCAAGATTTTAAGGAAACTATATATATTCGTCCGATTTAATGTAAATGGTCCAATCGGCACAACATTTTGCACTACGTACTGATGTTACTATAACATAACGTGTGGCAAGTTTAGTTGAAATCGGTTTATAGTTCGATATATATATATATATATATATGTCCTTCAAAAATTCGACGTCTGTTAGGATGCATCTGTTGGGTATACCCAAAGTGGTGACGGGTATCATATAGTTCATAGGTTTTATTTGGAGACGAAAGAAAAGCAGATGTACATGTAACTCGCATCTATAATTTTGCTCGATGCCATATATATGGTATCAATTGTTCTATTTTTTTTTTTCAATTTTATCAATTATCTTCGGAATTTCAAGTAATCAAATATTAGTCCATTGTGCAACAGGTAATTGCATTGTGGCTGCAGTTAAGTTAATGAGGCGTTAAAATTGGAAACAGGATGCCGCCCAACAATATTGGCAACAAATGTTTCGTTTCATCGTCGCCTCCTCACTCTCTGCAGATATAAAAAGTTGATTACGTTGCCTTGTTGCTGTTGTTGTTGGTTATTTCGTCGTTATTTTTCACAATAAAAAGCAATCAAAACTAACTTTGGCAATTGTTTTTGTCCAGCTCTATACCTAGAGCAGACGAAAAGTGTTGGACCAAGTTGCTCCTTCTGCTGCTGTGAATGTTAACAACGTCCGTGTTTACAGTTGATGATTTAAACCAATTTTTATAGCAGCTGTTAACACCTGTGGCCAGGAAACAACAGCAACAACAACCGAAACAACACAAAAGGAAGAAACTACTACGACAACAAGACAAGACTGGCTGGCTGGGCAAACATTTTAATGATGAAATTATTATTAATATGCGTGAGAGATAATCTTCATTTGGAGGTGGTTAGAAGAAAATAACATTTAGTGAAAATGGCCAGGTAATAAAGAGAAGAAGAGAAGACAGACCGATGGCGTAACTCCCTATGTTTGGAAAGATAAACGTTTTACTGTAGATTATGAGGGTCATTTTTTTGAAAATATAAACTTCCGTTTTTTTTTTCAAAATAGCCAGGCTGAATTCCAGTTTCCGCCAAAGGAAGGATTCCTTCTACAGCATCTGAAGGCGAAATTTTTAGCGTAAACTTTTAATTCAAAGAAACTAAAACCTATATAAATATTTTCTACAGAAATACCTATGTGAGATCCACATTACTCAGTTACAATAGGGTATTCCGACAGGTCTCCTTCATCCTCCAATATTTTTGTTGTTTATTTGTTGCTTCTATATACATATTAAAATTCAGGCCATAAAATTAAATTGCCATAATTTTTTTGTTGGATTCTTTTTGTTTACCAGATTCCTATCTTTCTTGGTAATTTGTTCCCATTTGTCGTTTTTTTCTTCGAACGTTTTCGTGGTTGTTTTATTTACACACACAACCATCAGAAAAAAACGCATTAAATTCTAAGGTAATTTGTTAGCAATCCCTTTTGTTGTGTAGTCTCAAAACATTTAAAGTCCCCATCCTTCCTGATGGCATTCCCAAATGAATCACGTGATGTATTTGTTAATTTTATGCAAATTGTTACTGCCGCTTTTGTTGTAACAGTTGGCATTTAAAGGGTTCAGTGTGGGACGGATTCCTGCACATAACCACAATGAAAGTGACGCTAAAATAAGTTGTTAGCATTTAATTGTCGAGAATTAACTGGAAGAAATAAAATTTAATTTACAGAAGATGAAATTTAATTTGAAAATAAAGATTTTTTGATGGTTGTGTTTAATGGATGTAATCATCAGATTTATATAGCTATTCAATATATAAAATGTCTCAAAAAGTATATTGTTTTCAAAACTTCTGTAAATAAAAGACAGCCATAGAGACCAGCTCATTCACCGATAATTGTTATATACAGACAAAAATAATCGAGATAGACCCATGTTTGCTTTTGAGAATGTGCATAAAACACTTTATCAGTCGATTTATGCATGTCCGTCTGTCTGTCCGTCCGTCTGTCCGTCCATGTATTTTTGTACAGGTAGCATTTATGATCCGATTTGGATAAAATTTGGCCCAAGATTTCGATATAGGTCCCATATATATCTTCGTCCGATTTAAGGTAAATGGGGCACAAAAGTTCCTATATATCATTCGATTTGCACGAAATTTGGCAAAGAATACTGAATTAGGTACAGAATGATGTGCGCCAAGTTTCGAGTAAATCGGATGAGTTTTAGATATAGCTCTTATATATAGTTTCGTCCGATTGCACCAAAGTCCCTATATATATTTAGATTTGGCATAAAGTATTGAATTAGGTCCAGAATGATGTGTGCCAAGTTTCGAGAAAATCGGTTCAGATTTAGATATAGCTCCCCATATAGTTTCGTCCGATTTAAGGCAAATGGATGGACAAATGTGTGTAAATCGATTTATAGCAAACTCCATACACGCTATTAGGTGTGTCGCACTGTTCAAAATTTAATCTCAATCAGACACCTGTTCGAAGCATATATGGAAGCTATTTCTGCATCTGCACCAACTTCAAACAAAGCCAGTAAGGAAAGTAGTAAAATCAGACTGGGCCGACTATATGTTACCCTTCACCACTTTGGATTTATTCTACATATGTATCTTAACAGACGACTAGTTTGTGTTATACATCTATATCTGAACCGATTTTAGGGAAAATTGCCAGAGACAAATTTATATTACTTCAGTACGTTGTGTCAATCGGCCTAGCTATGAATATTTTCACGAAGCCTAGCAACATCATTTTAGACTTAATTCAGTACCCTATACCAAAATTCGTACAAATCGAAAGATATATAGGCACTTTGGTGCACCATATACATAAAATCGGATGGAAATATATATGGGAGCTTTATCTAAATCTGAATCGATTTTCACGAAAGTTAGCACAAGTCATTTTAGCCTTAATTCAGTACGCTATGACAAATTTCCTGTAAATCGAATGATTTTCAGAGACTTTGCACCAATTACCTAAAATCGGATAAAAATATTTATGGGAGCTATATATGAAAAAATTTCCAGGGACTTCGGTGCACCAATTACTTAAAACCGGGCGAAACTATATATGGCAGCTATATCTAAATCTGAACCGATTTTCATGAAACTTAGCAAACATTTTATAAACCCAATTCAGTACGCTGTGTCGAATTTCGTGCAAATAGAAAGATATATAGGGTCTTTTGTGCACGAATTACCTTAAATCGGATGAAAATATATAGGGGAGCTATATCTAAATCTGTACCGATTGTCACGAAACTTTGCACACATCATTCTAGACTTAAATCAGTAACTCTATACCAAAATTCGTGCAAATCAAAAGATTTCCAGGGACTTTAGTGGAATAATTACTTAAAATCGGGCGAAGCTATATATGGGAGCTATATCTAAATCTGAACTGATTTTCACGAAACTTTGCCCACATCATTATAGACTTAATTTAGTACGCTATGCCAAATTTCGTGCAAATCGAAAGATATATAAGAACTTTGGTACACAATTTACCTTAAATCGGAGGAAGATATATATGGGAGCTATATTGAAATCCGAACCGATTTTCACGAAACCCTATACCCTATACCAAATTTCGTGCAAATCGTAAGATATATATGGACTTTAGTAGACCATTTACCTTAAATCGGACGAAAATATATATGGGAGCTATATCTAAATCTGAATCGAATTTTTCCATTTTCAATTGAGATCGTCCTTGGGCCAAACAAATGAGCTGTGTCAAATTTCATCCAATTCGGATCATAAATGCGACCTGTACTTTGTTTACAATTTAACATGGACAGACGGACTCCTTTTGTTGAAAAGTGTGATTAAAATACCCAAAATACTGAAAAATTGGCGGTACTGGTATATGGGGGCTACTAAATAAGAACCCAATATACCAAATGTCAGTGAATTCGGTTGAAAACGGTTGAACCCCAAAATGACGAAATTTTGGGGCTGCCCGTATATGGGAGCTATGCCTAAACGTGGAGCGAGGCGAACGACGATTTTATGCAAAATCTCAATTCGTTTAGAAGCTAGCGTGATTACAATAGACGGACATGCTCAATAGAATTTTGAGCTGACCAAGAATATATACACTTTATAGGGCCATAAATGATTATTTAATGATTTAAAAACGGAAAAACAAAATTAATTATTTTCCCTACTATGGTGGAAGGTATAAAACAGTTCAAGTTTTCCAACTAGAGTGTTTGTTATTTGGAACACTTCCTTTTCGGAGCATGAACAACTTACTATCACATAACACCATATCATAGTCATCATATAAATGTCCAGATCGACATAAAGAATTTTGAATGCACTCCACGTGGTCGAGAGTATAAAAAGTTTGGCCCGACAGATGAATCCCTAATAAACCGTTTAAATATAATATAAAATTAAATGGAAATGATTTTTAATCCTGGATTTTTATTGTTGCCCTGAAAAAATAAAAGAACTTTAAGTTGGAAGTTTAGACTAGGTAGTTCAAACTACGAAAAATTAAATAAAACATGGTTCTATATTGAGCATTTTCTGCGAATAAGTTGTATATTCACCCGGAAATGCAATACCCAGAACAAGACTGATTCCTCTAATTAAAAACTTGTACCGACATAAACGGAAATTCTGGTAAATCTTCCACAATAACCAAATTGGTCCGTGTTTTTTTCCACCCAACACCAACTACATGTATATTAATTGTACTTAGTATATCTGGCTCCTATGCAACCATCTCCTTTTCAATTAAAATTTTTTAAAATTTAATTTCTATACCCTCCACCAACGTACAACTCCTCGAAATATTTTTCGGAGACCCGTAAAGCGAATGTGTTCTTAATTAGAATAAACTTGTATGACTATTAAACAATGCCCGTTTATGTTTGTTTCCGAAAGAAATGTCTTTAGTTCATAAGTCCGGTTCCTGAAGAGTGAAAAATAGATAATATACGACCTACTCGCAGACAACTAATGGCAAAATTCAATTTAAAGGTCTCGATCGATTTTGAGAGTTGAACCTACATGGACGCAACTGCTTATACCCTTCCAATGAAAAAGTCGAGGTTTTACGTATTTGTATAATATTACGTTTGTCAGCCTAATTTTTGTACATTGCTTCTATAAGAACGGTTTGCTTCGTGCAGTCACATTCTAGAAGAGAGTCTAGGGCTGTAGATCCAATATTATTTCTTTACAAACTTTTTTTAAATTGCGCAAAATTCTTTAACAAAACAAACACTTGGCATTTAATCCCTTGTTTATGAAGACGCAGCGAAGCGCAAAGACAACAAAAACAGATGGACAGAATTGCCTTGGGCTATTGTCAACAGATGGCGTTTTAAATAAACATGTTTCACACACAGCACAGAGAAATCAGAACTTTGCCTTTGTAAACGGAAACGTTTAACATTCTTACAAACAACGCACTTTACAACAATGCACCATGAACTTTGAGTTGCCGCTGCAATGACGACAGCAACAAAATCAGAACTTAACTAGGGTTAAGTTATGGCAGGGCGAAACACCAAACAGGAAATAGTGGCCATGTTCATAATTATCATGATGATGACGATGATGATAATACTTAGACAAAATTGTTGAAGTCACGGTGTGGGATTGAAGATGCTGTCGTATCATTATAATGAACGGGTTTAAATTGCAGGCTGGATGTGTTGCATTTTGCTTATAAAAAGGTTATGTTTTGGGAATGTTTTGAGAAGGAATACAAAATTGGATTTGATTTTAAACGTTACCCAAAAGCTATGATATAGTGAAGCCCCATTTTCAACGTTGTTCATCCGCATATAGGAGACTCATATAAATCCCTATTATCATTATTCCCTCTCTACGAAATTTAGCCCAATTTTTATTTATAATAATACTTCAAATTTGTATCCCTATTTAAAAGTGGTCCTTATCATCTCTGCAAAGCATCTAGCTTAGGTCTAATATTTGTCATATAAAAACTCCCATCATTAGAACTGAAACAACTTCCTGTCCCACATTTTTATTTTTTATGGAGTAAAACTCTCCACTTCTTATCTGTCTAAAATTGCATACTCTTTCTGAAATCCTTTCGACATGACCATGCATTCAGTGTCAGGAAGCAAAACAACTTAAAGGCAGAAACCTCATACCCTTGCCTGCTCTCCGTTCTTTCTTATGCGAATAGTTTCCAACTACTACTTTTATGACTTCAGAAATGATTTCAACTAAAAGTCGCTGTATTAAAATTACACAAAATAAAATACGAAACTTTTCCACTAAAATTATTAAAGTTATAAAAATAAGTGGCAATGAGAAAACTTACCGTTATGGCGGTTCCATAGTTGCACAGCATCTGAAATATAAACCAAAAATTTGCTCTTTAGTATTTTGGTATGGAGCAATGGAGTTTTAGAAAAAACTGTTAAAAACTGATACAGTGGGACAATACATAATTGTAGGTATTAACTTCATAATCTATTTCAAGTATAAAGTGACCAGTATCAATAAAATTAACTTCTAAGATGTCCATTGAAGCTCTATTGAAATCTCACTCTCATTCTCATTTCTTTAAAAAATTAAATTTATTTTAAGATGTCTTTCAAAAATGATATGCAAAGAATGGCAGTCCATCATGACGTATGATATGTATCTAGTGTGATATTACGTTACACATACGCCCTTATGACCGATAATAATTTCAATTTTTCGTGTCCTCGGTCTAAAGTAATAGTACTAAAACCAGCTAAAATTGTGTTGTAAATATTACAAATTGCAAAGTTCGGATCAAATTGAACATACAATTCGCTTGATATTGGATTAACAAATTTAAAAAATGTTGACACTGTAGGGAGGTACCTGAAGAAGTGGACCGACGGGCCCATCTTAGGACAATAAAATATTACGTTGTAAAAAATTTCGATGAAATTGGAAATTCGGTTCGATTCATAGGAGATGTATAAGCTTTCAAAAAGTTGACCCTTTGTGGGAAGGCAAGAGAAGAACTGAACCGACGGTCCAATCTTCGAACTTGATTTAAGTTTGAAAGAAATATTACCATGTGTAGTTTGTACGAATCGGAACAAATTGGTTTAATGAATTTTTAAAATTTTTACCCTTAGTGGTTGAGGTTCCAGATGAAATGGACTGATGGCTCCCATCTTCGAACTTGATTTAAATTTGGTAATATACAACGATGTGCCGAATTTGGGTCAAATAAGAAATTCCATATGCATAATATTGGATTTATAATGATGGATTTACATATATTTACACTTTGTTGGGGAAGTACCGATGTGGACCGGTGGGGCCCATCAAAGGACTTGATCAAGGATTGTTATAAATATAACGAAGAACAAAGACTAGGTCAAAAAATTCATCCCATTTACATAAAATTGGATTTATTTAAATGAAAATGTTGGTCCTTTGTGGGGAGGTAGTGGGCTGATAAGTCCCATTTTTAACCATGCAAAGTTTAGCTCAAAACGGATAGTCCGTTCTCAGTGAATTGATATTCTCCATCTTCGAACTTAAATAATTAAATATTACGATGTGCAATATTTGGATGAGACCCTTCGAGAGTTATGGTGAGCACCATACAGATACACAAACAGATGGACGGATAGACATCTGTAGAACCAATATTTTTACTCTCAGAGCAAAAAGGCTGATGGTATTACCACTGAGCGGAGCAGTATAGCCGCAGTGAACATATACGCTTGTCCGTTGCCTAGATCCCTTTCTAAGTATGCATTTTCGATTAGAAAACCAGTAAGGAAAGTAGTAAAGTCGGACGGGGCAGACATCATTCTAGGCTCAATTAAGTACGTTATAACAAATTTCGTGCAAATCGAAGGATATATACGAACTTTGGTGCACCATTTACACGAAATCGGACGAAACTATATATGGGAGCTTTATCTAAATCTTGACCTATTTTCACGAAACTTGGCACAAATCATTCTAGACTCAATCAGTACGTTGTGCCAAATTTCGTGCAAATCGCAAGATATATGTGGTGCACCATTTACATGAAATCGAACGAAACTATATATGGGAACTATGTCAAAATCTGGACCGATTTTCACGAAACTTGGCAGACATCATTTTAGGCTCAATTCAGTACGTTATGCCATACTTCGTGCAAATCGAAAGATATATAGGGACTTTGGGGCACCATTTACATGAAATCGGACGAAACTATATATGGGAGCTATATCTAAATCTGGACCGATTTTCACGAAACTTGGCAGACATAATTCTAGACCTAAATGATTAGACTGTACCAAATTTCGTGCAAATCGAAACATATATAGGGACCGTTTACATTAAATCGGTTAAATATATATATGGGAGCTATATGTAAATCTGAACCGATTTTTCCCAATTTCAATACGGTTCGTCCTTGGGCCGAATAAGTGACCTATGCCAAATTTCATCCAATTCGGATCATAAATGCGACCTGTACTTTGTTTACAATTTAACATGGACAGACAGACAGACGGACGGACATGCATAAATCGACTTAGAAAGTGATTCTATGCATATTCTCAAAAGGAACCATGTGTCTATCTCGTTTCCTTTTGCCTGTTACAAACATATGCACAAAGACATAATACCCTGTACCACAGTGTGGTGAAGGGTATAAACAGAAATAAAAAGTTCAGTTAATTTCATACTGTAAATAGCATCTGATAACCACAAAAACTCGGGGTGTCGTTTATGATAATAGCCGGACCTTCATTCTACATCTCATAGCCATGAGCACGACATTTTTGTCCCTAGTTGTGGTAATTCGATTACATAAATCAATATAATATATAGATTTATTTTAAAGGATAACCTCATATCTTGCATACACTAAAAACTTCTTCAGTCTCCCCGGCTCTATAAATTTTCTCATATTTCACACAAAAGTCTCAGTCCATTTGACCCGCTAAATGTTGAAAGTCATGGGTATCATAAAAAAATAATGTGTATTTGTTGGCGAGGACCCCTTCCCCATGACAGAAAAAGAGTTTTTGTTCCATCACCTCAATATAAACAGCCCATTACTAAAAACAATAGAGGTCGTCTATGGTCTGAACTAAAATTCGTGACAATTGTTCCATAACTGTGGTCTGTACTTTGTTTACAAATTATAATGTACAGACGGATGGATAAGATCAGTTAATATTTAGGAGATGAAATGGACCAAAAACTTTATTTTTCTCCGTTTTTCTGGTCGCTACAAAGGCCGCAAATATGGCCCAAACACCGCGAATTTTTGCATGGAGAAGCGGATCGGGCCAGAGAATAAGCATGCCTGTTTTGATAAAGATCGGTCAATATTTAGCGGGTCAAATGGACCCTAAATTTTGTGTGAAAAATGACAACATTTGTATTCTATAGCGTATATATTTACCACTGAAGGACGTAGACCCGAGAAGTTGATAGTATATCCAAGAGGAGTGGTTGATCTTTTAATTGATACCAATTATATTGTCGTAGGTACTCGGATGCGGGAGTTACACTTAAATATTTACAGGTGCTTACGTATTCAGATATTATTTAATAAAGGGAATCTGGACAAGTATGTAGAGGGGCTGTACTGATTATTAGTAACATTTGCTGACCACTAGCCATCAAAAGTGTGCGAATATCGCGAAATATTGCCCAATCTCAGAATATAGAACCACAGAAAGTTAGATTTTCATGGAAGTTGTGTATGGTATCGTATGGTCGGCCCTGTCCGACTATACTGCTCCGCTCACTGGTTTTTGATATAAAATATCTCTTGTATGGTTATATTTGTAGTATTCGAAATATTCTCAAGCTCCTTTTATTCCAAAGACATACCAAATTGAACACTCCGAAACATTGCTATAATCCGTTTAAGGTTTCTACTGAACACATGTTGTGCGTACTCGAACACTCCGAAACATTCCCATAATCCGTTTAAGGTTCCTACTGAACACATGTTGTGCGTAGATTTCAAAGGAGGATATACTCATTTTAATTTTCAACGCTGAATGTGGTCAAAAGTTACATTATGAAAAAATTGTAATCATGACACTGCATTGTATAATTATGACATTATCAACCAGTTAAATTACCAAAATTGTTTTATATATATTTGAATCAGTTGATTTCCAGATCAAATGGTTATCTGTTTCAATAAATTTCTATGTACCAAACTCGATGTTCGCTAAAATACTTAGTAAAAATTACGTATATTTCTGAATTTAGTCTACAAAACACTTTTTTACCCACTGTCTGAATATACTAAACGATGCTGAGGAGAAAATTTTCCGTGTGTATAATTTTATGCGAAATAACAAGACCAACAGCAAATGTTTATTAAAATTAGGTGGAAACAAAAATCTCGGCAACACGTTGCAATTAAACGAATGAATATTTAATGATTATTACAACTGATTAGAGAGAACACGCGTTTATTGGCATGTACATGCGCATATGTTAGCAGCTATTAAATTGTAATAAAACTGTTTATGAAGATGTCGATTAAGAGTTTGAGTTAATAAAACTGTAATAGGGGAGCAATGCTGAATGTGGTTATATAGGCAACTACGAGTATGTAGTGAAATTATAATAATTTTTAATAAAAGTTAATTTTGGCAGGAAGAAATATTTGTTTTTTTATAAGTTGGAAATAAAGTTGGGATTAAGATGTATTGGCAATATCTGAAATAAAAAAAAGGTAAAAACTTTTATATATAGCTCATTTAATCCATCAAAAGGTGGAGGGTATATTAAGTTTGCCCCGCATTATTATTAATTACCCGTAGATGGATTCTTTAAATAGAAAAATTGGCTTCGATCACTGAACAAACCACAAAAAAAAAAAAAAATGAAAACAAATGAAAACAGTACCGCTAAATTTAGGGTATAGCCTCATTACAATCGATAATACTTTAATTTCAGAGCATAAACAACCTGCTAGAATAGTACTTTTGAAGACACACCCTATGATGAAGCGTATTTTTATAGCATCAGTCTTATGGCTTTGATATGGTAAAAACTGTGCCTCCTCGAAATATTGCTTTTGAGACTCCATGTTTCTTTCGCTCAAATCCGTTGAAGGCAATTTGGAGTCGATTTACAAATGTCCGTCTGTCTGCCTAGCTGGTCCGCACGATAACTCTCAAAGGGAGTAACCAATTTCATCCAAACTTTGCAAATTATAATATTTCTTTCAAACTTAGTTTAAGTTCGTAGATGGGGATTATCGGTCCACTCCTTCTGGTACCTCCCCCACAAAATGGTCAACATTTTGCTGAAAATTATTTTTATAATAGTATTCCGATTTGCATCAAACTTTGCACAACCTATAATCTTTACCAAGCCTAGATCGTCCGAACATTGGACCAATTGACCTTCAGCTATCTCGCCCACACATGATCAAAATATTCAATATTTATAAAATTATTAGTAGATCCAAATTCTTCGAACATAGGGAACATCGGTCCACTCCTTCTGGTGCCTCCCCCCAAAACGACCAGAAGTGAGCTGAAAATGTTTGTATATTAATTTTGGGAAAAATAAATCCATTAGGCCGGTCGTCGAAACATAGCAGTCGTAACATCGCCCAGGAGCTAAAAATCGACCTAAAACAGTTTTAGAACATTTACACAAAGCTAGATTCAAAAAGCACCTCGATGATTGGGTCCCACACCAATTAACAGGAAAAATTAGGATGGATCGAATATCCATCTGCTAAGCCTTGGTCAAATTCAATGAGATAGTCCCATTTCTTAAACGGATGGTAACTGGAGATGTGAAATGGATCACATACGATAATGCATCCGCCATACAGACCAGGCTTGGCACCAAGCGATTAATGATAAAAAATTGGTATCTAGGAAGGATTGTGAAAATCGACTATGTACTACAGTTTTTTTATACCCTTCACCACACTGTGGTACAGGGTATTATGTCTTTGTGCATATGTTTGTAACAGGCAAAAGCAATAGAGATAGACCGATGGTTCCTTCTGAGAATATGTATAGAATCACTTTCTGAGTACAGATCGCATATATAACCCGATTTGAATGAAATTTGGCACAGCTCATTTGTTTGGCCCAAGGACGAACCCTATTGAAATTGGAGCAAATCGGTTCAGATTTATTTAGCTCCCATATATGGGCAATATTGCCAATTTTTTAACATAGCTGAAGCGGTGGTTCACCCCATTATAACTCGGGAATTACTTAAGTATATGAAAAAAGTGAATAGTTTTGGGTTAATTGATCTGTCGTTGCAAACTGTTAATGATATTGACCTCCAAACTTTATTTTGGTGGAAGCTGTGTCTACTTTAATGTAAAAAAATGTGTAAGAACAGCTTGAGGCGAACCAGTTTTTTTATATTCTCTATCGATTTGTGATTAAGCCACTCATTTCACGGTCTTCGTGTCAAAGTAAAACTAAGAGCCAACAAAATGGGGACTACGTCCCTTATGTATCATTTTTCAAAATTTTAACTGCATCTACATTTAAATAATGCTGACATTTTGAAGCTCGTGTTTTTTGAATTTTACTTCTAGTTTTAATACGCAAACAGGAATTTCTAAAAATCGACTATAAGATTATTGTAGTCGCGAATCTGAGTAATTTGATATATATTTTATGCATGTATTATGCACAGTCTCAGAGTAATACTCACCGGAAGGTGGAAATTTTGTGCGATCAAATTTCTAAAAAGCCAAATTTTTAGATCTGTCAACTGAATGATATGGGTACCCGCGATCAATAAGGTTTTTTACGTTTCGGATGATATAAAATGTTCTTCGTGAAAATCTATCTACTAGAATGGCGGGAACTGGCCTTCCAAAAACACGAAATTTGGCAAAAATGTTTTTGAAAATATCGCGGATTTATTTGCGTTTTCTGTGGATCATTTCCGCTTCAATAAATGACCTCATAAGGATATTGATCTTTTTCAAAAAGAGAACTTTAAAAACTTCAGCCGAAAGAGGGATGTATACAATTATCTCAAAAATAGTGTGAGGTGTCACATCCATGGTTTTTAATGGACCACATTGAAATCGGTATAGATCGATGTATTTTTTAAGGGTGCACACCGAAATCGGATGCGCGTTAATGGCATATGGAGTTTTCGGAAATTATTCGCGTTTTACGATTTTTTGGGTACTTCAATGCAACATGTGGCACATCTTAGCCGTCAAATGAAATTTCGCAAAATATATATGGATTGGAAGATCAACTTCAGTACTTCCCGGAAACCGCATGCGCATGAAATGATTTTGAGAATTACGCGATTTAGACTCAATTTAAAATGTATATTTCATAATATTATTTTATTTTAAGATTTATTCCTATTTATAGAACCCTAAGATTTATCGGAAGGGTCTTGATATAATCCGCAAGGCGTATACTTATACACAAAACGTGATTATAATTATATATGTCAATTTTTCGGCGAAATTCGGGTAAAACAGCAGAATAGCCCCAACATTTTTTCTGAAATTTCTTGTATAAAATTAAAAAAATAAATATGATGACATTATTTTTTCGAACCAAAAACAAATATTTTTCCTCAATATCTTGTTTGGTTGTCACTGTGATTTACAAACCGCTACACGGACTTGTGATATCATTTGATTCATCATGGTGTTTAGATTATGTAGATATTTTTAAATTAATTTTTAGGTGTGTGTGTATGTCATTAATGTAATGAAAATATTGACATAATCTCCTATATTTTTTATTATTTTTCTCATATTTCGCAAAGATGTGCAACTTTATCGCGATTTTTATAATATATTCATATTCTTATTTTACGGAGGAAGATC
Organism: Musca vetustissima; assembly: GCF_032173495.1. Lineage (NCBI taxonomy): Eukaryota > Metazoa > Arthropoda > Insecta > Diptera > Muscidae > Musca > Musca vetustissima. The sequence goes on from NW_026874317.1 coordinate 96,484, forward strand.
TATATCAACGTTTTTGGTCAATATAATAAACGGCGTAATTTTAAGATTTTTTTCTTATGCCCGAAATTAAAACCTCGATAACTTTTGCGCGCATCAACCAAAAATTTGATCGATAACGGTTTTGGAGTCAGAACATTTTTCTCTATATGTGTACCAAAAATCATTGATGTGCCATAAAAACAAAAAAGCTGATTTTTTGAAAATGGAATATTAAAAAATTGGCAATATTGCCCATATATTTTCTTCCGATTTTAGGTAAATGGTGCACCAAAGTCCCTGAAAATCCTTCGATTTGCACGAATTTTGGCACAGCGTACTGAATTAAGTGTATAATGACGTGTGCTAAGTTTCGTAAAAATCTGTTCAGATTTAGATATAGCTCCCATATATAGTTTTGCCCGATTATAGGTATGTGATGTAGGCCCTGCAAATCTTTTGATTTGCACACTATTCTAAATTAAGTATAGAATAGTGTGTGTAAAATTTCATGAAAATCGTTTGAGATTTAAATATAGCTCCCATATATATTTTCGTCCGATTTAAGGTAAACGTTGTACAAAAGACCATATCGTACTGAATTAAGTCTAGAATAATGTGTGCAAAGTTTCGTGAGAATTGGTTCAGATTTACATACACCTCCTATATAGATTATGGACTGTTTTTAAGTAAATGATGCACTAAAGATCCATAGCTAGGCCGACTGACACAACGTACAGAAGTTAATATAAATTAATCTCTGACAAATTTCCTTGAAATCGGTTCAGATATAGATATAGCATTGCTTCTATATATAATTTCGACTTATTCATGTTAATTGTACACCAAATAATCAATGGGTGTCTGATTGAGATTGAATTTGTTTTTTCCTTTAAATCGATTTTCAAAATTTAGCATAGGTTGCAGAATGACATATGTAGGGATTGATGTTAGTCGGTTTAGATATAGATATAGATCACATATTTAAGTTCGTTCAATTTCATGTAAATGTTCCTTCGAAAAGCGACGTCTTTTAGGATACATATGTGGAATATACCCAAAGTGGTGAAGGGTATTATATAGTCGGCCCAGTCCGACTTGACTACTTTCCTTATTGTTTTTTTGCAAATCGAGGGCAGGACTTCTATGAGAAGGCATTATGAACAAAACGGTACATATTATGGCAACAAAACGGTGCATATTTGGCCCAGATTGGACATTCCAAAGCATGTTATATAAAGTCCTATAGTTCATATAAAAATAATGGATTTCTTTTGCAAAGAGTATCCGAATTATTTTGATTATCATTTGTATCCAGAATGGCCGAAATTGTCTTCGAATAATTCCAGCACCAATTCTATACCTTTCTAACTGCTATAAAATGATAAATTATCATACCTCAACATTGTTTACTGGGTTATTTTTTAAATAACTACCACTCTTGTGGTTGGTTCTGTTGATAGTTGATGACGGTTATGTTGATACTACCTTTTAATCAGTTGTGTTCAAACTTTTTAATCACTTGACAAGTTTTCATCACCGAGATTATCATGTCATGTCGTAGAATGGGAAAAAGAACTTGTGAACAAAATTGCCAGTGAAATCTCTGTACGTAGCATGCCCAAAAACATGTGGTTGTTGGTCGCTTCCAGTGAAATATAACACATACTGTCGCTCATCCTCTTCGTTTGCTTTAACAAACCGAAAATTATTTTGTTAAACTATTTTTGGTGTTCGGTTGTGTGTTTTCCACCATGTGGCATGTTAAATAACTGAACTTTTCACAAACTTCTCCACCTCCTCCCTGTCGCTATTTCCAGCAGCATTTCATTTCACACATGTTGGTAATTCCCGAAATCCAAATGGCTAAGATGGTGTAAATTTTGTGGCATTGCTCTGTGAACGAGTGAGCTATGTGTCGAGTATGGATGCGTGTGTGTGCATGCAATAGTAGTTTATATTGTCGTTAATCCTCTTGTGTCAACTTTAATACTTGTAGTAAATTGTTATGATGATGTTGTTGTTGTTGCTGCTCCCATGGCATGTTGTTGCAATTTATGCTATTTTGTACGGTGAATGTTTTTAGGGTATTTAAAAGTTTCATGCATTGGCCCTCAAGTAGTGTGTCAGGAAACTTCTTGTATTCTCCATCTCCTTCCCTCTCTATCTACAACTCTTTTCCTTTTTCCCTGAAGAAGAAAAAACATCAATCGTGTTTTTCCTTACTTTTTTTATTTCCACCATTGCCAAAATCAAAAACGTGCCTTAAATCTTTATGCCATGTTGCGAAAGGAGACACACCACACCTCCCTATTATGCCATGCCACCAACATAACTTCGATGTAATCGAACACACATGGCTCCATTTTAATCACTCTGAAACGTTTATACGCTCTTGAACTATTTTTCCTGGATCGTTTGTCGCCAACCATTCTATGGATGAGTGAGTGAGAGTATCGGCCTGTGTGTGTGTGAGTTTTGTACCCTCCGAAAAAAAGTTTTATGGCCACAAAATATTCGTCCATGGGTATATCAAAAAACGAACAGGAAAAGTGGTAATAAACATGTGAAAATCACTGCAAATCTCAGCTTACATGGTTTACGATGTTTATGCTGCCCGAAATCGATAGACACATGGAGGACAAAAATGTGAAATGTTTTGCGAACAGTGGGTCAATGGATTTATGGAGTTTGCAGTAAAATATGAGATGCCAAATATAGGAGAACGTATTGTGATAATACCATAAGCATACCTTTTCTTGGGAACTCCTTCAAAACATGATCTAATAATGACAGTTATCTGCAAAGAAGTTTAGTACACCCAAAACGAGAAGAATACACTTCGAATACTGCCTTATAAAAAAATCGTTAGAAGATCCCAAATCCATGTGATTTGCCTTGCTGGTCTTATGAAGGATATAAAGAATTATATTCAAAATTTAAAAGTCTTAACTATATGAAAAAATGTTCTGATAAATAATTTTTAAAATGACTCATTTTAAATCTTTTTTACTGTACAGTACCTATACACAATTTCCATATACACACACACACCTCTAGACACACATCTCGATGTAGAGACATATACATATATTTTTTGTGTCTATGACACATTGGTTTTTTAGTTGTCTGTCTGCCAGAGATGGCCGAATGACTGCCTATACTACTATTTGTTGTGTTTTTCTTGTCGTTGCTGCTATACAATAGACAGAAAACACGTTAAAGTGTTTTATTGGCTTAGTGTGAATTATTGGTTTGTAACGTGTTAGGTAAAAGGAATTTAAATTCTATCATAAATCTAAAAGGGGAATAACGTTATTTCGTGAGACATTAACTTTATCGAATTATTTAATTAGTCATAGATTGTTTTACAATTATTTTTCGGTAAATTTGATATATGTAAGTGTATTTATAAACAGTAGGAAAATAATGGAAATTTCTTAGGTGACAAAGTATAATTAGATTTATAATTATTCTTTAAGAATATAAGACAAGTAAAAACATCTTTAAATTTGTCTCATTATTATTTGGGGTTTCAAACTATATAAACTAAACAGATACTCTAGGTTTCTTGGAGGAGCCAAAATATCAAACTAGATCCTGCCGCCATATACAACCTCAGCCTGCGACCGTACATATATAGTAGACTACTCTATTTGTATATTATAGTTGACTGAATGGATTTATATTTGGAGTAGATCAAGGTTTAGAAAATTTAGTACAAAGTACAGGTCGCATTTATGATCTGATTTGGATGCATTTTGTCACAGTCCACTTATTTGGCTTAAGGACGAACCCTACTGAAATTAGAGGAAATCGATTTAGATATACCTTCCATATATTTTTCTTCGATTCTATGTAAATGGTTCACCAATCTCCGCACCTATGTTCGATTGAGGCAAGATTTTGCATAGCGCACTAAACTTAGTTTAAAATGACACGTGCTTAGTTTAATTTTAATCGCTTAGTTTCATTTATTAGTTTGGAGATTTGGTTTGTTGTATGATTTGTTGCCAGGTAACTTCATAATGCCTCTATCATAAAAGTCCTGCTCTCTATTTACAAAAAGCTCTAGTAGTCGATTTTCACAATCCTCCCTAGATACTAATTTTTTATAATTAAAGAAAATTGCCATGCAAGAAAAAGATGATAATTGCTTGGTGCCAAGTCCGGTCTGTATGTCGGATGCATTAAAACTTCCCAACCAAGCTCCGGAATTTTCTGGCGAGTCACTGTAGATGTGTGTGGCCTATCATAATAGATTTCTTTTTCTCCAACCTAATATATGTTCGTCCGTTTTTATGTAAACGGTGCATCAAAGAGCTAAAGTTCGAATTACACGAAATTTGTCATAGCGTATTGAATTGAGTCTAGAATGTCGCGTCTTAATTTTTCTTGAAATCGGTTCAGATTTAGATATATATGCCATACATATGTTTGTCCTATGTTTCTTCTATTTACACGAATTTTGACTAATCGTATTGAATTGCTTGTAGAATGATTTGTGTAAAGTTTTGTTGAAATCCGTTCAGATATACATATAAGCTGGCATATTTATTCTGAGTCTAGAATGACGTGTGTTTAGTTTTGGTGAACCATAGAGCCTTGGTTGGTTTGATTTACATAATATTTTTTTGCTTGAGTATAAAATGACGTACCTTAAATTTTGTTAAAATCTGTTTAGATTTAGATGTAACTTATAGGTAAATATTCGTCTGATGTGTTGAAAATGGTGCACCAAAGAACCTATGTTTCATCGAAGTATTAAATTTCGGACAGCTCGCTCAGTTCAGATTTAATATAGCTCCCATATATTTTTTATTTCAAAGAAACTGTACATTAATAAATCTAAATTTGCACGATTGGCATTAAATTTTGCTTAGATTTCAGAATGATAGGCGTTTTGTTTTATGCAAGCGGTTCTTATGTCTATTGATCCAATGACGTTATACATGTTGCATGTACTCAAAGTTGTGAAGGGTATCATAGAGTCGGCATGGTCTGACTTTTAAGCTTTTCACCGTACTGGTATTAAATTGTATCTCTTTAGAAGGTCCCACAAAGGGTGGAACAAGAGACTTCGCCTAAAAACCAATCATATTTATTTTTCAAATTGTTGTTGAAGAAGATGCAAATGATGTGAACCTTGAAGCTTAATTTTTAGACATTATTAGACCTTGGTAAAAGCATTACGATGTTTGAAGTTTCTTCAAAATGTTGAACAATTAGGAGGGCAGTTACTATAAAGAGTTATGTATATAATATTGTCCAGTTTTGAACATGATTTTTGAAGAAATTTTACAATTTCAACATTTGGATAAAATTGGGGTACTTATGTCGAGAGTTGTTGTACGCACCAACCAGCCAGCAAGACAGACAGATATGTGCCGCGAGTTCACCCATAAGAACTATAAAAAAATGGGTTAAGGCGTCGGGTTAGTTGCCCACTCTCGGAAAACCCAACCTACTATGAAAAAGCTAAGAAAAAGAAAACCAAACACCCCTAATGTTGACGACCCCCGCAAACGTATAAAGGACCACGATCTGCGAATCTGCACTTGGAATGTGCGCACGTTGTACAGAACAGGCGCAAAGTACAAAACCGATATTATTGCCTTACAGGACATGCGATGGAAAGGGACAGGCGTAAGTAAATCAGACAATTATGCCCAGTATTATAGCTGCCACGAAAAGAGACATGAATTTGGCTGCGGATTTATGGTTAAAGACCTTGTATCCAGATTCACTCCAGTAGATGAACGAATTGCTATAATCCGTATAAAAGCGAAGTTCTTCTACATCAGTCTCATTTGCGCCCATGCTCTGACCGAAGATAAAGATGAACAGACCAAAGACATATTCTACGAGCGCCTAGAAACAGCATATGACCGTTGCCCTGGCCTTGACATTAAAATTCTACTAGGAGATTTTAATGCAAAAACCGGAAGGGAGAATATCTTTGGCCCCACCGTCGGAAAACGGCATGAGGTTGATTGACTTCGCGGCAGCAAAATACATGGTAGTTAGCAGCACCAGATTCAAGCATCTCGATATACACAAGGCCACCAGGATCTCTCCTGATCAAGTAACGAGAAATCAAATTGATCATGTTGTGATAGACGGAAGGCATTCATCCAGTGTTTTAGACGTCCGATCGATCCGAGAAGCGAATATCGATTCGGACTATTACCTTGTGGCAGCCAAGGTACGCACCCGTCTTAATGTTGCAGTAAAGGTGCGATCTAATACAACACGGAAACTCGACGTCGAAAAGCTGCAAACACAACAGGTAGCCGAGGCCTACTCCGCTCAACTTAGCCATCTGCTTGAAGAAAGCACTTCTTGTCCCGATAATAGTATAGAAGCACAATGGCAAAGAATTGCCCACTCCCTAAAAACTGTAGCAAAAAGAACAATTGGGTACCAAAAACCACCACCAAGAAACCCATGGTACGATCAGGAGTGTCGTAATGATGTGAAAAACGCAGCGTATAGGCAACCCTCCTGTAGAGATGAAGAAGGAAATGTGGTGACAGATACAGACAGCGTTTTGAGGATCTGGAAGGACAATTTCGAAAAGCTTCTATTGTCAAATAGTGGCGATGTAGAAAATACCCCAGAACCAATAAGAGATGATGGTATAGAGTGTATACCACCTAGCCAAGATGAGGTCATAAAAGCAATTAATCGGCTCAAGAACAACAAAGCAGCAGGGGCCGATTAGTACAATTTGGCTATAAGAATGCATGACCAATGATTGGAACCTCAGCATCCTGTGTCCCGTGCACAAAGAAGGAGACAACACGATATGTTCAAATATAGAGGAATAAGTCTCCTTCCCATTGCATATAAAGTGCTATCCAGTGTGCTGTGTGAACGATTGAAGCTAATGGTCAATGACATCACCGGACTATGCCAATGCGGCTTCAGACCAGGCAAATCCACCATTGACAAGATTTTCAAAGTGGGTCTGGCAGTAAACGGCAAGAAGACCAAGCTGATGGTATCAACGCGCTGGACGTCCAGTAGGCTCGGACAAACTGTGGAACTTGATAACTACAGCTTCGAGGTAGTTAACGACTTTAATACCTTGGTACCGCCATAAATAAAACGAATGACATCAGTTTTGAAATTCGGAGAAGGGTTTTGATGGCCAACAGATGCTACTATGTCCTAAGAAAGCAGTTTAGAAACAAGGCCACCTCCCGCCAGACCAAACTCAAACTTTACAAGACGCTGATACTACCCGTGCTATTATATGGATCAGAAGCATGGGTACTTGCGCAAGCAGATAAGGCAGCTCTTGGGGTGTTTGAGAGAAAAATACTCCGAAAGATCTACGGTCCGATCTGCGTCAACGGTGAATATCGTTATCGGTGAATGAATGAAAATGCCCCAAAATACCCAAGTAATGCAGTCGTCAATTCGTATAGGGCCAGAACAGAACAATAACGGAAAAATTCCTGTACAGTATTCCTAGAAGTATAGCGAGAGTAATCTCACGTTAATTTCTTCTATCATTCATTGTTTTCTAGAGCACACAAAAGGCCTTTCACTAGCTCAAGAGTATTTCCTACATTGGACATGTGATGGAGCAAACCAGCATTATGTCTATATATTTATAGATCATACATGTATCTAAGGAAAAACGGATGATAGTTATAAAACGTAAATTAGTGTAAAAAATTTAAATTTATATAATTTTTGTCATTTGATGGATTTTCTAACATATATTCATTCATGATAACAAATTGTCTAATAAAGAAAAACATAATTACTGGTAATAGAATAATTCTATATTCAACATTTAAAATTTCTACATTTATGAAATCAACAAAAGAACACACACTCTTGTTATCAAACTTCTTCACACAAATCTTTAAAGTTTGAACAATGACTGGACATCATTGATTCTTTCAATTCTTGTTGAATGTTATACAAAATATCAAAAATCGATTCAAATGTTCGTATTGCTGCAGTTATTTTTTATAAATTTCACTTCCTCGAAATTGTTCAGGTGTCGGTTGTCGGATTTAAGCAAACATTTATTCAGTAGAGTGAACAAAAAAAAAAAAAAAAAACCGACATGAAAACATTCGACGATAGACACCCAGGAAAGACAAAGGTTTTGCATATAGATTTTTGCTATTCAGATGATGGACATATTCTTCAAAATTCAAATGTTATTGAAACTACAGATTGCTAATAAATGATGTTGTGGGGGAACGAAAATTGGGGATACATTGAAACATTCTAACAAGTAGCGGCGACGATGGAGTAGAATGTTAAAGTATTTTTTTGTTAATTTTTGCTACTCCAACGTTTTTGATCCTTGGAATTTGTTGATTGTTACTAGCTTTTGGTGCCATCTACTAGTATGTATGTCTATGTGCAAACGATTGAATTCATAAATATTGACAAGATTTGTAAATTATGAGTTTTATTCATTTGATTGAGATTTTTTATGCTCGTTTGTTTTGTATGTGGGGTGAGTTTAGAGGCGTTGAACAATGATTTTTAATTATACAGAATACGGTGGTTCTCCTGGTAACGAAAAGAAGAGATTTGAACTTATACTCCAAGAGTGACTTATAGTATTTTATTGATTACAGAATTATTGGCATGTTGCAAAGTTGACCTGTTGGACTTTCAGGGAAAAATGACTTTCAGTCGTATTCTATGGAAAGTCCATCATGTTGATATTCTATGGAAGAAATATAATCAAGTCCTCTATGGAGAACATAGGTTTTCTATGGATAAATACCCACTAGACATGCAAACAAGATCCCCTTAAAAAGGGCTGGTTTTCAATAGAAAAAATGCTGTTACGTCATTATTAAAATTACCCACTTAATTTAAGTCATCTTTAGAAATAATATATTCAGGGTTTCTATGAAATATTCTTTTGTGAATATAATTCCACTCAGCCTATGGTTTGCAGAGGGCTACGAAATTGCCGTATAGTGTATGTGGAGTTGACCAATCGGAACGAAATTTAGTTTGTGGGACTGGTTCTGGGCAAAAAAGATCCCTATTGTTTTTGAAAACGATCGGTTAATATTTATGGGATCAAATGAACCAAAAACTTTAGTTGTGTCTGTTTTTGTGGTCGCTCTAGAGGCTAAAATTGTGACCCGAACACCAAAGAACAAGCATGACTGTTTTGATAAAAATCAGTCAATATTTAACTGGTCAAATGGATCTACCAATTTTGGTATTGTTTGGTATTCCCTCAAGTCAAAAACGACGCAAATAATTTTCGTTGGTGATCCGATGATATTTAGGGGATGAAGTGGGCAATAATTCTTATTGATTTTTAGTCGCTCTAGAGGCCCCTAATAGAATAATGATAGTACTGATAATCTACGGTCAATATTTATCGGGTCATATGAACCAAGATTTTAGTGCGTAAAATAAAGAAATCTTATTCTTATGGAGCAAATGCCGACTCCGAGAAAACATGATTCGAAAAATAAACCAGTGTTAAAAAAGAAGATTTTTTTGGCATCAAAGCGGACAGTAGTTCAATGATATTTTTGTAGGAGCATAATATTGTCGGCCCCGTCCAAGAACAAACTGGGTTTCACTGGAATCCATTCCAACATCCAAGACTATAGGAAATGTAATTTAAATCTTCGAATTGGCGGTACTGTTAATTTCCTCCAATGAGGTATGGCAATTTGCTGCTAGGAAAAAAACTAAATATAAACTACAGACACATGAAATTGGGTAGAGTTTTCAAATTCTGCATATGCACTTATATCAGGGATGCAAAAGTTGGTACAATTGTACTAATTTTAGCACTATTTGGAAGTCAAAAATACAATAGCACCCCAATGACATATTTAGCACTATTTCTAAATTATATCAAACTATTCTCACTTAAAGGTATTATAAGTGCTTAAACATACAATATGAAATGGATCGCCATCCCCCGCTGTCGTTACGAATGGATGAATTTGCCACAGTTTAAACGTACTGTCCTATGCCAATTCAGAATTCAGTATTCCCGATCAGAATGATAAATTCAGTAAAGATATTAATTATTATTTGCGTAACAGTTCTATGAGAGCGATGATTTTTCATTGTTTCAGGAATATTGCGGTACAGATATTTCTGTTGTTTTTAAATACTCACCAACTCGGTGGCTTTCACGTCAAGAAGTTATTGAAACAATTTTGGCGCAGTGGGAATCACTTCAATATTATTTTAATAATGATTTCGAAGCTGATTTCCAAAAGTTAAGGCTCAATTCTATTATTTCAGAATTTTCAAACCCTTTTTATACCCTTCACCACACTGTGATACCGCGTATTATGTCTTTGTGCATATGTTTGTAACAGGCAAAAGGAATCGAAATAGACCCATGGTTCCTTCTGAGAATATGCATAGAATCACTTTTTGAGTCGATTTATGCATTTCCGTCCGCCCGTCTGTCCACCCGTCCATGTATTTTTGTGAACAAAGTACAGGTCGCATTTATTATCTGATTTGAATGAAATTTGGCACAGGTCACTTATTTGGCCCAAGGACGAACCCAATTGAAATTGGGGAAAATCGGTTCAGATTTAGATATAGCTCCCATATATAGTTTCGTCCGATTTTATGTAAATGGTGCACCAACTCCCAATATTTTTCCGATTGAGAAAACATTTTACACGGAGTGCTGAATTACGTCTAGACTGATACACGCCAAGTTTTATTGAAATCGGTTCAGAATTAGATATAGCTCCCATATATAGTTTCGTCCGATTTTATGTCGATTTTCGTCCGGAAATTGCACAGAGTACTGAAGTAGGTCTAGACTGATGTGTGCCAAGTTTTATTGACTTATTTATTGGCAGATTGTATTAAGGGAACCCCCCCCATTCTCGATTTTTTATTTTCAAGATTTTAAATGGGCTGGTAAATGAATACCAATGCTTGTTAAGGTTTGTAACTTGGCACATATATATTTGAAGATTTAAAAAGGAAGAAAAATAATTTACCAAAATTTGTTGTTGTTGTTGTTTTTGGGGTTCAAAGAAAAGTCCATATTTTCGATGGCGGGCATGATAACTCCTCACTGGAACATCGGAATCCGAAAATTCCAACTGTGTTAGAAAGAGGACATGTCTGGCTCTCGTATGAACTAGGATTATTGACTTCGCACAACAATTAACAAAATGGCGGAACTTTGAAAATTTTTTTATGGAAAATCGCCTATTTTTTACCACAAACTATGTTAAAAAAATAAGGAAGATCTTCACCGATTGGCTTTATCCTAGTTCATACGAGAGCTACACACTCCCAGAGAAACGTGTCAAAATTTGAAACCGATTGGATTATTAGTTTTTGAGTTATCGTGCCCGCCATTCGTTTTGAGAAAAACGCGTTTAAAGTTTGAGAAGCCCTTTAGCCGTCACTTGATGCTGCACAATAAATCGGCTATATCTTCAAGAGTTCTTGAGATTTTCACTTGAAATTTTGTAGGAACATTCTAGAATTAGAGTAGATTCCAATTAAATCAAAAAAAAATTTGACACCGAGAATGGGGGGGGGGGGGTCCCCTTAAATTGAGTTTTGAGTCATGTGTATTAAAAAACCCTGTTTGGAGAAAAACGCGTTTAAAGTTTGAGAAGCCCTCTTGCCGTCATTCGATGCTAACACAATAAATCGTCTATATCTTAAAAAAATGTTGAGATTTTCACTTGGAAATTTATAGGGACATTCTTGAATTAGTGTAGGTTCGAATTAAATTGAAATATAAAACTAACTTTTTTGAAACCGAGAATGGCGGTCCCCTTAAAGTTGCAAAAACTGAATGGCGTATGCAATGATTTAAAAACAAAAGACACCAAAGAATCCAAGTCTGCCATGCCATTTTTATTATGGCATTGATTGATTTCAGAATGGTATGTGTATGTTTTTTGATATGTTCAAATATCTATATTTTAGCATCTCTTATATGTACCTAAAGTGGTGAAGGGTAACGTATTGTCGCCCCCGTCCGTCTTTTGAACTTTCCCTACTGGTTACTGTTAATTTTGTTCTCGCAATATGTACAAAATTATAAATAATATCAAATTAGAAATGCAGTCTGAGGATGCCAGAATGCATGTAGAAATTTTTAAGTCTTTCAAAAACGACAATATATGCACTTGTTGGTCAATGGTGACTGAAGTCAAAAATGAACTAAACGAAGATATGTATATTCCACATTCATCTACAAATGTGGAAAGGGTATTTTCATATCAAAATATAATTAAAACCAAAGAAAGGAACAGAATACATGCTTCGACTGCTTCAAATCTTAATTAATTTTTTTATGTATGGTTATATTAATTGTTAATAACAATAAAAATTGTATTAAAAAATATATAAAAGTACAATCGGACTGAAAAAAGTACAATTTTTATTCAAAGCCAGTACAATTTGAATAATTTCATTTCGCATCCCTGACTTATATTACTGCCAGGATGTTTGGATTTAATATGGGATATACCGCCCCACGTGTTTTCAAGCAAACTGGTTCCCCCAATTGGCAGCTCTATCGTGATTTCAAAAGACGGACTTGGTAAATCGACATTGAATTATATTCTAATCAATAATATTTGAAGGTGTTGCAAGCGATTCACTTCACCTAATGGTGGAGGATATACAACTAGCGAATATAGGTTTCCTAGGGAATGAAGTCTTCTATGGAAGTAATAGCTCTTAGGTCTTCCATGGAAAAATGCCTTCATTTCACAACAGAAAATACCTCCTACTCATCTATGATATGATCAGACCTTCTGTTTCAAAAGAAGAATGCAGTTTTCCATGCTAGACTTTGGGGTCACATTTTCATACAAAACCTCCTTATTTTCAGTCCTGTACCCAATATGTTGGGTAAAACACTAATAATAGTGTTCTACAATGACGACCAGGAGAATTTCTTTCCATTGAATAAATAAAGGTGATCTTCCCAGAGACAATAATGCCATTGTTATATACAAGATCTGAATCCACTAAAAGACATCCTCCAGGAAATCGTGAGGCCATTCTATAATAAAAAAACAGACCTAAAAAATAAGATCCTCTGGTCGTCTATGAAAAGAAGATATTCTGGGGGTTCGTTTTTTTCCCTAAAGAAAGTTATTTATATTCTTCGGGAAGAATATCATTGGTCTTCAATAAAATTACATATTATAATAATTGTCGTGCATCAAGTCTCTACCGTATATATATATATATATATATTTATTTTAGAGGTTATTATACATAGTCTTCTGAAGAAACTTCTATATATAAATATAGGATTACAAAAATATAACTTCTTAGTCTACCAGACACCACTCAATGCTCCTTTAACTATATTGGTTCTTCTGTGCCAATTTTTTCAATTATATGGAAATCAATAAAAGATATTCATTGCACTTGAACTCATATCATACATTCTGTTATAAAATAAATTGTTATCCTTAAGCATTTTTCATTAGTAATACTACACACACACACATTCTCTCCAAAAATGAGACATTATTAAATTCTCTAAAGTTCGTGGGTCAAGGCAAAAAGGGTAACCATAGAATAGCAACAAACTTTCTTTGACCATTGACCACAATATGCAATTTATAATAAATATGAGAACATTCTGTTAGTGAAACAATCGTCTCTCACAGACACACATCCACACTCCCACTTCTACACAATTTATATAAGGACATTTATATGAAAGGGAAACTTTAACAGAGAGACATTTTTTTGCTAAGACAAAATTCCTGGACAAAGACAAAGTAAATTTTGGTATAAACTCACAGTAAATATTCTGCCACCTACCACACGTACCAACATCCATTTTGTTTGAAAGTCAAGTCAAGTTTTAGAATTTTGTTGCAAACAACAAATTGAATGTAATTTGTTCACAATCATCAGTAATGGTAGGGACCAGAGGCAGGGGCGACAAGCATTTGAACAAAAGTGACCAAAATAATGCAGACATTAGAGTGTAAAGGGTTTTGGATTTCATTACTGGAGAAGGGGGTATTGCATGGCATGCTTTGCTTGTTTTTATTGGTTACTGAAGAAGATTTTCGTGAGTGCGTTGCAACTGCAAAATGACACGTGTTGTGGATTTACGTAACCCAGAAAAATATTTGATAAGGAACAAATTTAGAAATAGAAATGAAGATTTAACCTGACCGTCCATATGCTCATTGAAATCACGTTACAGTTCACAATATTTAATGCAGATATTGGTATTCACAATCAGCGTACCATTTTTAGATTTTTAAATTTGGCATATCTTAAACTGAACCGATTGTACATTTTCTTCTTTTTAAAAAAATGCTCAGGGGTCTGGACAATTTTATTTTTAGTTTTTTGAAATGTCCTCAGAGGCCTGAGTAGTTTTTATACCCTTCACCACTCGTGGTACAGGGTATTATGTCTTTGTGCATATGTTTGAAACATACAAAAGTAAACGAGATAGACATATGGTTCCTTTTGAGAATATGCATAGAATCACTTTCTGAGTCGATTTATGCATGTCCGTCCGTCCGACCATCTGTCGATGTTAAATTGTAAACAAGGTACAGGTCGCATTTATAATCCGAATTGGATGAAATTTGGCACAGGCCACTTATTTGGCTCAAGGGCGAACCCTATTGAAATTGGGAAAAATCGGTTCAGATTTTGATACAGCTCCCATATATATTTTCGTCCGATTTAATGTAAACGGTCCGTATATATCTTTCGATTTGCGAAATTTGGTACAGCGTAATGAATTAGGTCAAGAATGATGTGTGCAAAGTTTCGTGAAAATCGGTTCAGATTTGGATATAGCTCCCATATATATTTTCGTCCGATTTAAGGTAAATGGTGTACCAAAGTCCCTATATATCTTTCGATTTGCATGAAATTAGGCGCAGCGTAATGAATTAGGTCTAGAATGATGTATGCCAAGTTTCCTGAAAATCGGTTCAGATTTGGATATAGCTCCCATATATATTTTCGTCCGATTTTATGTAAATGATGCACCAACGTCTCTATATATCCTTCGATTTGCACGAAATTTGGCACAGCGTACTGAATTAAGTCTAAAACGATGTGTATTAAACTTCGTGGATATCGGTTCAGATTTAGATAAAGCTCCGATTTTTGGTAAATAGTGCACCAAAGTCCCTTTGTATCCTTCGATTTGCACGAAATTTCGCATAGCGTGCTGAATTAAGTCTAGAACGATGTGTGTTAAATTTCGTGAAAATTATATTTTATTGTATAATATTTTTATTATAATATTTTTAACAACGCGGCGTAGCGAATAGCGTGTATCAATAAATCGTTTTCCATAAATTTCCCCATGTTACGCAGACGGCTCTAAATCTGCTCGAATGAAATTAAAGTTAGGATAGGTTGGAGAAAGAGGGAACATAGACATATAATTGTTAGTATACATATGTACAATATACATAAAGTGGTGAAGGGTGTCATATAGTCGGCCTAGTCCGACTTTAGTACTTTCCTTACTGGTTTCTACTGAAAAAGACTTTAGGTGCCTGAGTAATTTTTTCTGTTAAAAACAAATGCTTCGTACTGAATTAAGCCAAGACTGATGTGTGTTAAGTTTCGTGAAAATCGGTTAAGATTTAGATATAGCTCCCACATATATTTTCGTGCGATTTAATGTTAATGGTACCCCAAATACCCTATATATTCTGCGACTTTCACGAAATTTGGCATAGCGTATTGAATTGAATTTAGAATGATGTCTGCTAAGTTTAGTGTAGATCCGTTCAGATTAAGATATAGCTCCCATATTTATTTTAGTCCGATTTTACATAAATAATGCACCCAACTCCTAATGTTTGTCCGATTAATACGAAATTTTGCACAACGTATCAAAATGAGACTTAAATGTCGTTATTGGGTTTCGTCTATAAATACTCCCTCATCTCGTATATAGAGATTTTAGGGAGTCTATAAAGACTCCCTTCCGCTCGTCTATAACTCGTATGCAAAGAACTCCCTCATTTCGTATATAGAGATTTTAGGGAGTCTATAATATATTCTATATGTTCTCCCTTCGGCTCTTCTATAAAGACTCCCTTCAGCTCGTATGCAAAGTCTCCCTTCAACTCGCCTATAAAGTCTCCCTTCAGCTCGCCTAAAAAGATTCCCTTCAGGTCGCTGGAAATACACTCTTCAGTTTGTCAATGGAGACTCCCTTCAGCTCGTCTATAAATACTCCCTCATCTCGTCTAGAGAGATTTTAATTTTCTACAAGGATTCTATTTGGCTCGTCTATAAGTACTCCCTTCGGCTCTTCTATAAAGACTCCCTTCAGCTCGTCTATAAAGTCTCCCTTCAGTTCGTATATAAAGTCTACCATCAGCTCGCCTATAAAGTCTCTCTTCAGCTCGCCTATAAAGACTCTCTTCAACTCGCCTATTAAGTTTCCCTTCAGCTCGCCTGTAAAGACTCCCTTCTACTTGCCTATAAATATTTCCTTCAACTCGCCTATAAATACAACCTTCAGTTCGCTAGAACTACACTCTTAGTTTGTCCATGGAGACTCCCTACAGCTCGTCTATAAATACTCCCTCATCTCGTCTATAGAGTCTCCCTCATCTAGTCTATAGAGATTTTAGTTTGTCTACAAGGATTCTATTTCGGCTCTTCTATAAAGACTTCTTTCGGCTCGTCTGTAACGACTCCCATCAGCACAAATACGTTCCCTCTCTCCTTCGCAATAAGTTCAGTTTATTCCAAAAGTTTGTCTGGGCTATACTCATACGTATGTACTATAAACAAGGACAATTGTTTGTCTTTTAGTAGTTGGTTAGAAATGTTTAAGACATGTCGTCCATAGTGGAAGGACATGGGCATGGTACTAAATAGAACATTCCCATGTATTTATTGGATCAAATGAGCTGCAACTTGCATCCAGCCAAAGGTAGCAGAAACATTTCCAATTGTTTCGAGTGAGTTTATGAAATTGTTGCTTTTATTGGAATTCGAAACAAAATCGCATTAATGGGTGGGGAAACACGTGTTTTCTTAGAGACATTATCACCAAATAAAAGGTGGATGGTAAAACCAAACTCTAGAATTTGAGAACAAAATCTTGAGTTGTATTCAGAGTTTCCTTATCAAATTGCACAACACTAAACGGATGCTGTCTACGACGACGTCATCATTTAGTGTTGCCTTTCATTTTAGTTTTCCATGTGACACTTTGTAGGAAGTTTACAACACAATTGCTAAGTCCGTTCGAGATGGACAACATAGACACAATACGAGATAATACTCGGACAATTTATGTACAACTTTTCCTCAACATACATACATATGAAAACTAAATTTTATTTTATGTGCGTGTATATATGTGCACACATATGTAAATGCTTATGTGTTTTGTGTCTGTATCACTTTCGTATTTGACAGTAACAGGAAACATTCCACTCATACCACATGTCACTTGGGTTTCCAGGAAGTGACGACAACCACCTCATGTCACTTCACGAAGGAAATACAAAGTGAAAGGTTCCTTTGTATTGGACACTTGTTGGTTTTCATTCTATTAAAGATATGAGACTGAATGAAAGGATAATATCAAACATTTATTTTGTTGTTGTGTTTGTGCTTGTTGAATATAAGGATAATAATAATGCGTGTATATTATAGGGACACGTACATATAAATGGAAAAGCGTTTCGATTTTATTTAAAAATAAACAGATTGAAGGTTGTCTTTATAGACGGGCTGAATGGAGTCTTTATAGACGAGCTGAAGGGAGTCTTTATAGACGAGCTGAAGGGAGTCTTTATAGAAGAGCTGAAGGGAGTCTTTATAGACGAGCTGAAGGGAGTCTTTATAGACGAGCTGAAGGGAGTCTTTATAGACGAGCTGAAGGGAGTCTTTATAGACGAGCTGAAAGGGAGTCTTTATAGACGAGCTGAAGGGAGTCTTTATAGACGAGCTGAAGGGAGTCTTTATAGACGAGCTGAAGGGAGTCTTTATAGACGAGCTGAAGGGAGTCTTTATAGACGAGCTGAAGGGAGTCTTTATAGACGAGCTGAAGGGAGTCTTTATAGACGAGCTGAAGGGAGTCTTTATAGACGAGCTGATGGGAGTCTTTATAGACGAGCTGATGGGAGTCTTTATAGACGAGCTGATGGGAGTCTTTATAGACGAGCTGATGGGAGTCTTTACAGACGAGCTGAAGGGAGTCTTTATAGACGAGCTGATGGGAGTCTTTATAGACGAGCTGATGGGAGTCTTTATAGACGAGTTGATGGGAGTCTTTATAGACGAGCTGATGGGAGTCTTTATAGACGAGCTGATGGGAGTCTTTATAGACGAGCTGAAGGGAGTCTTTATAGACGAGCTGAAGGGAGTCTTTATAGACGAGCTGATAGGAGTTTTTATAGACGAGCTGATGGGAGTCTTTATAGACGAGCTGATGGGAGTCTTTATAGACGAGCTGATGGGAGTCTTTATAGACGAGCTGATGGGAGTCTTTATAGACGAGCTAATGGGAGTCTTTATAGACGAGCTGATGGGAGTCTTTACAGACGAGCTGAAGGGCGTCTTTATAGGCGAGCTTAAGGGAGTCTTTATTGGCGAGCTTAAGGGAGTCTTTGTAGACGAGCTGAAGAGAGAGGAACGTAAGAGAATCAGAATAGATGAGTGAATAGTGTCCCTATCGGAGAATCGTTGTACGGTCAAAGTCTAAAATGAAGAAAATTGAAGGAAATCTGTACTCGAGCTGATTGGAGGAACTATATATCGAAGATGTAAAGTGTGCAATCTAGGTGTGCTTATATCCCAACTGAATTTCGAACGCTTTAATAGGATCTTCTTGCGCCGAAGTCTTTGACCACGATTTTTTTTGATGTGTATAAATAAAAAGAAGTGAGGAAGGCACGGCGGATGATCCATTATTTCGATGTTTGGCCTCTTGAAAAAAACGGTGGTTTAAGACAGTGTGACAGAGCTCGCATTGTCATGGCACACCCTTCATATTTCAATATTTTCCGTACCACTCAGAATAGACTTCCCTGCGTTGGACAATCTGAATTTCGATGGATTTGGTTCGTCTTCGAATGCCCAAATGGTCTGTCGGTCAGCCAGGTTCAATTCAATTCAAAGTATTTGAAATCCATCGGGACTGTTATATGAGCGCTATGCCATTGTAAATTATCAAGTCAAAGCCAATATCAAATCAAGGCCAATTATGTTCACAAAAACGGAATTCATAATTTTTTGTAGGGAGATTTTCGGTCAATAAAAATCCTGTATTACAACCAATCTGGTAGATAATCGTGTCGAAACTCCACATACTGAATCATACATACTGAAATTTGGAGGTAACGCCCTAAGAAGACAAATAATAGACCCATAAAATAGGAAGATCAAAAATAGTAATAATAATTCGGCCAAAAGCGTGCCCATAATTCGGAAAATACCGAATATTTTGGGTACGGAGGTTTGGTATAGTCCCCATGTCAACCTAGGCCGATATATGTATATGCAAATTTTATATTTTTAAGTATGGCGATCCATATCGGGCATTCAACAGACAGAATGAGGAACATGACTACATGTCCGGGCTATGGGTCTCCGATGGATATTTCGTGGTATTGTACACGGAATGGGTATAAAAGCTTTTAATTCTCATTCCTATAAGCAACGTCGATATTTTGAAACTCACGTACACCAACAGGCAGCTTGGTGCATTGATCCATGACATGTAAAAAGCCTCTTAAACGTTGAAATGCATGACTGAATGAACGAACAGCTGAATGAATGAAACACTAAACCGCCACCAAAAAAGAACAAAATTGTCAATTTAAGAATAAGAAATAGATGAATTGGTCTATTGAGAGTATAATAGGAAAACAGGATTTCGAACACAACTAAATGCCAGGCACACAAACACATTTTACTCCCAATATTCAATGCCATCGGAGAAGAAGAATATCCACCAAGATTTATCCTGTTGTTCATTTCGAATAAAAGTGCAACATTTGCCACAGTAAAAGATTTATTTTAGTCCTGAATAGAATAAGTTAAGCTACTACTACCATCCACAACGGCCATTTCGAATACAACAGGAGGAAGTAAATGGCTAAGTAACTATTTCAGATTATATTCAGACCACAAAAGAAGAGAAAAGAAAAGATTTGTGTGTTGGTTGGCTAAAACCGAAATGTAATTCAAATTAAAAGACGGGAAGTGTTACCTGGTGCGTGTGTTTTCTTTTTTGATCCTGTGACAACGAACAGCATTCAGCCTGAATCTACAAAGAAAGTGCAAAAGTAAAAGTCAAGATATTTTCTAAAGGAGGATTATATTTTGAATTGAGCATTGAATTGACTGAGCACAGCACTGAGTGGTAGTATTGTTGGTACGATTTTCTGAATAAGATGTACCTTTGCAACTCCTGACGACGTCTTAATCTTGGGCCACTGAAACCGTTTAAGTGCGGATCTCATTCAATTCAATGTACTTTCAATTAGTAATCTTCTTCATTCAATTTCATGAGAATACATCTATATTATAAATCATGAAATATTACAGTAGCGTATTTAATGATTAGTTACGCGTATGTATTGCAAATGGCTTGTTGTTTGATGGAAAACATGGTATTGTAGGTAAAAGAGGTTAAGTAGAATGTCAGTGAACTGAGTATAAGAAATATACTATTATTTTGTAAATGTAAACAGACACTAACAAACACACCCTCCACCATAATATTTTCAGACCCAGCTTAAACAATTGTGAGATGGGAAAATTTTTAGGTGAATCTAGTATAAACATGTGTATGGGTCTATTAATTATTCTTTATTGATTTAGTTTTATTTGGTTATCTCTGTAGAAAATAACAAATAAAAATAAGATGGGAAAAAACTTAACATGTGGCTCTTGTTTCAATTACATATATCAGATATATTAATAAAGTTTTTTGGGTTTGATGATAAATTATGCACACACATTGATAATACTTCTTGGACGAGACTTTTTTTCTGAAGGACACAATTATAGCCGATATTCAAACATTACATCATAATACATAAATGGGTCTAGGACCACGATATTTATACCCTTCACCACACTGTGGTACAGGGTTTGTGAATATGTTTGTAACAGGCAAAAGGAAACGAGATAGACACATGGTACCTTTTGAGAATATGCATAGAATCATTTTCTGAGTCGATTTACGCATGTCCGTTCGTCCATGTATTTTTTATGAACAAAGTACAGGTCGCATTTATGATCCGATTTGGATGAAATTTGCCATAGATCACTTATTTGGCCCAAGGACGAACCCTATTGGGAAAATCGTTTCAAATTAGGTATAGAATGATGTTTAACATACAAATCCCATATATATATTTTATCTTTCGGTTTGCACGAAATTTGGCACAGCGTAATGAATTAGGATGATGTTTAGATTGATGTGTGTTAAGTTTCCTGAAATCGGTTCAGATTTAGATATAGCTTCTATATGTGACCAAATGAAAAATTTAGTATCGGTTGCAGAATGACATGTTTATGGATACAATTTCATTTTACTGGTCCTTTAAAAATGCGACGTCTGTTAGGATTCATCTGTTGAATATACCCAAAGTGGTGAAGGGTATCATATAGTCGGCCCCGTCCGACTTTACTACTTCCCTTACTGGTTTTTTATTATCTAAATATCATGGTCCTTGACGCATTTTTCAACTAAATGTAGGTATAAAACTTCTTAGCATTATATTTCAATTTTGGTTCTTTTGAAAACATATAAAGCTCCACCAACATTTCTACTCTGATTTTCAAACAATTGGTAGAATCTTAACCCAAATTACCAAACAAAGTTCGAAGATGGAGGCTATGGGTCACTTTCTTCTGGTACCTCCTGGATTTTCAATATTTGGATGAAAACCAAATATACAATATTTTGTCAAAGAGGTTATGCGTTTTGATGCAAACTTTGCTCAACGTAAAACCATATTTTCGAACCCATATCTTATCCGAAAATGAGGTCTAGTAATGGATGAAGGTAGTTGAGAATCCAAAGATTAAGTCTGTACACGGTCACATCAAAATTTCTAAATCGAATGGAGGGAATGTTCTTCAGAAATTTAAATTCTAAATTTCTAAAAAAGTCGGGGTCTTTAAATGGCCGGTCCTATTTCACTTCCTTCTATTTTACTTCCTCCTGTTGTAGAAAATGGCTGCCAATTTCATTCATGCAATTTACAGATTCCCAGGATAGAAGAATATTAATACTAAGCGGAATATTTATATGGACTAGACAAAAACATGTATCTATAATGACAATATTGTGGAAGGAAGTTGTTTATTCAACCGACACTTAGGGGGACCCGCCCATTCTCGGGGTCAAAATTTTTGTTGACTTAATTCCAATCTACACTAATTCAAGAATGTCCCTACAAAATTTCAAGTAAAAATCTCAAGAACTCTTGAAGATATAGCCGATTTATTGTGTCAGCATCAAGTGACGGCTGAAGGGTTTCTCAAACTTTAAACGGGTTTTTCTCTAAACATTTTTTTTGCGAATGGCGGGCACGATAACTCAAAAACTAATAACCCAATCGATTTCAAATTTTTACAAGTTTCTCTGTGAGTGTATAGCTACCTTATGAACTAGGATAAAGCCAATCGGTGAAGTTCTTCCTTATTTTTTAATTTGGTTTTTGGTAAAAAGTCTGCGATTTTCCAAAAATATTTTTTCAAATGTCCGCCATTTTGTTAATTTTAGAGCGAAGCCAATAATCCTAGTTTATACGAGAGCCAGACATGTACTCTTTCTAACACCGTTGGAATTTTCGGATTCCGATGTTCCAGTGAGGAGTTATCATGTCCGCCATCAAAAATAAGGACTTTTCTTTGATCACAAAAAACAACAACAAAATTTTTTTTGTAAATTATTTTTCTTCCTTTTTAA
The DNA here is from genome assembly GCF_032173495.1 of Musca vetustissima. NCBI lineage: Eukaryota > Metazoa > Arthropoda > Insecta > Diptera > Muscidae > Musca > Musca vetustissima. The sequence continues at coordinate 119,381 of NW_026874317.1, forward strand.
ATCTTCAAATATATATGTGCAAAGTTACAAACCTTAACAAGCATTGGTATTGATTTACCAGCCCATTGAAAATCTTGAAAAATTAAAATCGAGTATGGGGGGGGTTCCCTTAAGTGAACGTTAAAAATAACGGCTAAAAGCTTCAAAACACTATGATGACGGGAGTTGCAATAGACCTGGACGTGGTTTTAGTGCCCATGGATGTAATACGCGTGTTTCTATAGACGTCCAGACGGAAAGATGTGAATTTAGTAGTAGAGGAGCTGAAGTTAGTATTTTTTGTATCCATAGAAACTGAAGGCAATCCCTATAGGAAACTGGAGGAGGCTATAAATGACTCGAAGTCTTTTGAAGAGTATTTGCAGGGAAGCTATAATCAAAAGACTTCATAGATGTACTAACGGAAGTCTCTGTAGACATCCAGCCGGACGAGTTGAACTGAGATGTAGTAGAAAAGCAGAAGGGAGTGACGACAAAAATTTCATTGAACTTTTATTAAAGCTCATTTATGAAGAAATTCTGGTAAAACCTTTAAAATACAGGAAAATACCTTGATATTTTTATGGGACTATGTCAAAATTAATGAATTATATCGAAACATGCTTTTTAACCTCCAAGAATCTGGAAGTCCACATTACATTCACCTCTGTTGGATAAAGAGGGAGATATGTCAGCAGATCGATCAATATCGAAAGATTTCTACAAAAATATTCATTAATTTTCACTATAACCCAAATGCCAAATTACACCCACTTCGATAAGAAAATGAAATACCGAAATTAAAACAAATGGATTTTTTATCTTTTTTATCTCCTCACGTTCAAAATATGGAAAATGAGAGAACAGTAAGGAAAGTTCAAAAGTAGGACTGTATGATACTCTTCATAGAGATGATCTTATGGTCGTTTTTCCGATATATCCGAAGTACAACATATGTCCTTCTCTAATAACTTTGGTTTTATATGTAAAATAACATGTCGATAAAAGAGAATATATAAGGGAGCTATATGTAAATCTGAACCAATGTAAAGCAAAATTTATTTACGTTATTTCAGACTTATTTCGGTACAATGTGCAGTCGAACAAAATTTGGATTTTAGGTGTATAATTTCGAAATATATATATATATATATATATAGGGGGTTTGGAGCACCACTCACATTGAAGCTATCTAAATCTGTACGGATTTTCATGAAACTGAACACTATAAATACGGTATGGTATTATTAAATTTCGTCTTAATCAGACACACACTTTGGAAGTTTAGTCCTCCATTTACATAAAATCGGACGAAAATATATGTGGGAGCTATATCTTTAAACCGATTTCAATAAAATTTCACATACTCCTATCAACATTTGGTTCAAAACGCTTTGCAAAGTTTTGTCTCTGTCGGGCATACCTTGGGTGTTTTCTGCACCATTTACATAAAATCGGACAAACCACCATTTCGTTTCATTCGGATCATAAATGTGATCTGTACTTTGTATACAATTTAGTGGACGGACATGCATGAATCGACTCAGAAAATGATTTTAGGTATATTCTAAAGAGAAACCATGGGTATATCTCATTTCCGTTTAACTTTTACAAGCATATGCAGTACATAGAGGTGAAGGGTATAAAAATGGAATTAAATTGAAGATTCACTTCATAATTGCATTCCCCGTTTGAAAATCCGATATGTCAAAAAGGCAACCGAACGTCTTTGAAGTAAAGCCTACTCAAACGAAATTTGTTCGTGGAAATATACCACATATATATCACTATATTTCTTGAAATATCATATTTTCAAATAAGATATATTAGTCTTCAGATAGAAGATTTCCTAACACCCAGCATTTTCATAACACCTTTACTTTAACTCTTTACATGTATTCAATTTCTTCTTCAGTGAAACTAATCGATTGACTTTCTTTTTGAAACACGCCGACACACACCTACCCACAAGGATTTTAATTAATTCCTTGTTCTTTTTTCTATATTCTCCAAAGTATCAAAGGTGTCAATTACACATGTGGTTACTCTATTAAAAGTGAAATTTCCTAACAAACGGTATAAGAGAAAAATATTTTTTTCCAAACATTTAATAAACCCCTTATGTGTTTAAAATATTTTATTGAATTTTTGAAATTTTATTTCTTATTCAGGATTTATTGGTAAAAAAGGAATTTTGTTGAGAAGTCTTGTTAGAGTCGTATATATGTATATTTTTTATTATTTAGTCACTGGGAAGACAAGTTTATTGGTGTCAGATGTGATTTAAAAATTGTCGGCTAATGGGGAAGGTCACCGCAATAATTGTGTTCGAAAATTTTGGTTCCTTAGGAGTTCCATTTATATGAGTAATAATTTGTTTATAGGGAGTAAGCAACAATCGGATTTAAATGACAAATGTTACTTCTTCTATTTCTGATTTTTTAGGATTCATCCCTTCACATTGAGTCGAAAAAATATCTCTATGTTGAATACTGTTTTTTGTTCTTCTTGTTGTTTTCATCTTCGTCCATGGTCAAATGAATATAAATGCGATTTGCACTTTGCTTTCACAGTGTTAAATTCAATTTATATTCATATTTGTGCACACATTTTTGAGTCTATTATTTGTAGATTTACATATCATCTCTATCTGCATACATATATTCTCTTCTTTCTTCATCTTCAACTGCATTTGTGAACGTGAATGTGTGTTTGTTTGTAATTCTTTTCAATAAACATACATATAACACATACGACAACGACGACGGCATTGAATGAAACTACCAAGATTCAAGGATAAATGCAAATGTAGATGGTTTTCAGAGCCATTAGATTTATTTTCCATGTTTTTTTCCAGAGCTAAGAATAGATTTATCCGTTTTTTTTTTTTCTTGTCAAAAAAAGTAAATTTGCCATTTCTTTTCAACGTTTATTTATTTCCCCCTTTTCTTCTTGTCTTTTTTCAAAATCAACAGACATTTATGCTGTGAACTCGATTTTTTCCATTTGTGTCTTTCCTCGTTTCATTTGTTCCTCTTTTTTTCTATTCACATTCAATTTGTCACGAATAAAGCGGTAAATCTAAGCGAGAAAATCATAATAAATTTGTTAAATGTAGGGATGATGGAATCTGATGCTTTCTAATGTTTCAAAAATGGTGATTTGGCTGAAAATATAAAATATCATATTTAATTTTTTTTATTATTTACAAAACTTATAATTTTTTTTTCATTGCCCAATATAGGCGTGGATTTTTAAGAACATATTTTTAAAGGACTACCAAGGCACGGATTTTTTAAAGAATATTTTTTCAAAGGACTACCAATGCGTGGACTTTTTAAAGAATTTTTTTTTTCAAAGCACTGCCAAGGCGTGAATTTTTTGAAGTTTTTTTAAATAACTACCAAGGCGTAGCATTTTTAAATATAAGCATCGTTTTTTTCAAAGCACTACCAAGGCGTGCATTTTTTAAATTTTTTTTTTTCAAAGGACTAAAAAGACGTGGCTTTTTTAAATATAAGCATCGATTTTTTAAGAACATTTATTCAAGGTCATAAAATGGGTGGATTTTTTAAATATAAGCATAAATTGTTATACCCTTCACCACACTGTGGTACAGAGTAGTATGTCTTTGTGCATATGTTTGCAAGAGGCAAAAGGAATCGACATAGACCTATGGTTCCTTTTGAGAATATGCATAGAATCACTTCTGAGTCGATTTATGCATGCCCGTCCATCTGTCCATGTTAAATTGTACTTTGTTTACAGGTCGCATTTATGATCCGAGTTGGATGTACTTTGGCACAGCTCATTTGTTTGGCTCAAGGACGAACCCTATTGAAATTAGGCATAGCGTACAGAATTAAGTCTAGAATGATGTGTGCTAAATTTCGTGAAAATCTGATCAGATTTAGATATAGCTCCAATATATTGTTTCGCCCGAGTTTAGGAAAATAGTACACCAAAGTCCCTTAAAATGATACGATTTCCACGAATTTCGACATAGCGTACTAGAATGTATAGAATGACGTGTGCTACGTTTCTTTAAAATCCTTTCAGATTTAGATATAGCTCCTATATATAGTTTCACCCGATTTTTGGTAAATGGTGCTCCAAAGTCCCTGCAAATCTTTTGATTTGCACGAATTTTGGCATAGCGTACTAAATTAAGTCTAGAATAATGTGTGCAAAGTTTTGTGAAAATCGGTTCGGATTTAGATATAGCTCCCATATATATTTTCGTCCCATTTTATCTAAATTCTGCACCAAAGCCACGTATATCTTCCGATTAAATTTTAAACAGTGTGTCAAATTTGCTTTAAGGGAACCCCACCCATTCTCGATTTTAATTTTTCAAGATTTTCAATGGGCTGGTAAATCAATACCAATGCTTGTTAAGGTTTGTAACTTTGCACATATATATTTGAAGATTTAAAAGAGAAGAAAAATAATTTACAATTTTTTTTATTGTTTTGTTGTTGTTTTTTGTAATTAAAGAAAAGTCCTTATTTTTGATGGCGGGCATGATAACTCCTCACTGGAACATCGAAATCCGAAAATTCTAACGGTGTTAGAAAGAGTACATGTCTGGCTCTCGTATGAACTAGGATTATTGACTTCGCTCTAAAATTAACAAAATGGTGGCCCTTTGAAAAAATATTTTTGGAATATCGCCGATTTTTTACCAAAAACCAAGATAAAAATAAGGAAGATGTTCACCAATTGGCTTTATCCTAGTTCATACGAGAGCTACACACTCCCAGAGAAACGTTGCAAAATTTGGAACCGATTGGATTATTAGTTTTTGAGTTATCGTGCCCGCTATTCGCAAAAATATGTTTAGAGAAAAACGTGTTTAAAGTTTGAGAAGTCCTTCAGCCGTCACTTGATGCTGACACAATAAATCGGATATATCTTCAAGAGTTCTTGAGATTTTCACTTGAAATTTTGTAGGGACATTCATTAATTAGTGTAGATTCGAATTATATCAACAAAAATTTTGACCCCAAAAAAGGGGGGGTCCCCTTAAATCGATTTACAAAATTTTACATAGGTTGCAGAATGACATGTGTAGGGATTGATGTTAGTCGATTTAGATAAAGATAAAGATCACATATTCAAGTTCGCCCACTTTCATGTCAATTTTCCTTCGAAAAGGCAACGTATGTTAGGATACATATGTAGAATATGCCCAAAGTGGTGAATGGTTTTAAGAATATTTTTTTAAAGGACTACTAAGGCGTGGATTTTTTAACGAATATTTCTCAAGGTCTACATAAGACGTGGATTTTTTAAAGAATATTTTTCCAATGCTATATAAGGTGTTGATTTTTTATAGAATATTTTTCCAATGCCTACATAAGGTGTGGATTTTTTTTCAGGGCCCAATGTATGCGTAGAAAAATAAATTTTCAGTGCCCAAAAAGGTGGTGGATTTTTTAATGAAATACTTTTCAAGGCACAATATAGGCGTAGAAGTTTTAAAGAATATTTTTTCACGGCACAATAAAGGCGTGGATTTTTTATGGAATACTTTTTACGGCCCGATATATGCGTGGACTTTGAAACAATATTTTTTTCAAGACCCAATATAGGCGTGGATTTTTGAAACAAACTTTTTTCAATACCCAATATAGGCGAGGATTTTCTAAGAAATACTTTTCAAGGCCCAATATATGCGTGGACTTTGAAACAATATATTTTCAAGACCCAATATTGGCGTGGATTTTTGAAACAATATTTTTTCAAGACCAAATATAGGCGTCGATTTTTGAAACAATATTTTTTAAGGTCCAATGTGGGCGTGGATTTATTATAGAATATTTATTCAAGGCCCAATATAGGCGTGAATTTATTATAGACTATTTTTAAGACCTAATATAGGCGTGGATATTTTTTTATAATATTTTTTCAAAGTCCAATACAGACGGGAATGTAGTCCTGGATTTTTAAATAACATATTTTGAACGTCCAATGTAGAAGTGCATTTTTAAAGAATTTCTTTCGCCTTGTTTCCATCACCATTCACCGACAACAAATATTCTTCCCCCGTAACGAAAGGAAATCAAATCACACCGGAAATAGAGCTGAATTTACCGATTTCATACAAAAGGTGTCTGCAAGCAGACAGAACAACGCTCATGTTCTCATTGTAGTTGTTGGTATGCAGATGAACAGAACGGAATTTAAGATGGTTAGGCTGCTACCCCCAAGCACATAACTACACTTTGGATGCACTAAAGGAAATACGACAATTTTTGCCACAAAAAATATGATTTCGAACAGTGAGCTGTTCTGTTGGCATTGCTGTTAAATTGTAAAATGAAATCATGAAATTCGTTTACGATTTTTATGAGCTTATGAAATGAAAGTGTGAACTTAAAAGAAGCGGGAACAGTGTGACGATATAGAGTTTATCACAATTTTCAGTGTTTGGTAAATTTCAGGAAATCAAATGATTTTTTTCAGAAAAAAAATCTGCTGAAATATTTGAATATTTTCTCTAGCTTATTATAGGGATGTTACAGGACCATAAGTCTGAATTTTTGAGACAAAATGTTCAAGTTAAGTAAGTACCATAACCGTATTTTTTGAAACATTTTTCACATCTTAGCTGAATCCTACCGAATATTTGTCCCGTCATATCTGAATGACCTTTTGTGAACAGAAATTTTACTCTTCTATGCTTAAATGACCCATACATACACTTGACCATCTGAACTATCCTTATCACGTAGCCAGACATTATATTAATCATCAATTAAACTTCTCATATTTCTAAATCGTATATCCTCCTTCTTATGTGTCCATTTCTACAACCTGTTCGTGTTTGTGACCCATCATAAGTTTCATATTTTATACGATGATTTTTATTTAGTTCAAAGTGTATATGGCCTTATGACTGTACGACAAGGTAATATTGCAAAAACATTGCTGCGAACTATGAACTACGAATGGTGTGTGTGGCAACTAAAGCTCATGGTGATAATACGGTAGCCATTTTTAAGTAGCAACGGTTAACAACGTTAAAAATGTACGAATTATAAATGTGTTTTTATATCCATTTGCATTATGTATTACGACATGAATGAAGCGACGACAGTATTATGATTTTACACATACAAGAAACATTATCTATGAATTTAATGTGACATGTGAGTTTTGTCGGCGAAAGAACAAAAAGTATCTTATTAGAAACAGACAGGATTTATTTAAACACAATAAAAAATAAACTAAGTTTTTAAACATGTAGAATTCTTAATATGTTCTAAGCATTAGTTTAATCTTTATTCTTTCAGACTATTTTTTGCATATTATAGGTGGTTGTAGGCATAGATTTCATAGAGATATAATTTGTAATATTTTCTTCCTTTTTGTAATATATCTCAGGGTCCTTTTACAATCATAGATTTTTAAAATATATTTTACCTTTGTTGCGAACATGATTTTAAAGAATATTTTGCAAACCTATAATAGTGGTGCAGATTTTAAACAATATTTATGTAAGACCTAGTATAGGCATGGATATTTAAAGCACACTTTTCAGTGCCTTTTACAGGATTGATTTTTTGCAGATTTTTTGGCTTTTGTGGGCATGGATTTTTTAAACAATATTAATTCAGGAACTTTTGTAGGCATGGATTTTTTAGAATATTTTTTAAGCTATATCATAGACGGGCACTGTTTCAAGACCTATTATAAGCCAGGCCTTTAATTTTTTCAATGTCCTTTATTGGCGTGGATTTATTTTAGAATATTTTCCGGTATATTATAGACATGTTAAGAATATTCATAGTATACATTATAGGCTTCTTAAACATGGGCTCTTATATGCCTAAATTTTTTTTAGAAACCCCTTTATATGCTCTGAAGTTTTAAGGAATATTTTTCTACGTGTATTATGGGCGTGTCGGGTGGCGTAGGGGATGATAGATACCAAGCAACGGTTCTGAATGGTTTTAGCATGGCGATTCTCTTGGCTCCTCTTTCATCTCAATTGTGGACACTGATCTCCCCGCGGTGTCGCCTGGGGTAACTAATTTCATCACCCGATGAAATGGAGAGCTGATATGTGCCTCGAGTTCACCCATAAGAACTCTAAAAAAGGGTTGAGACGTCGGATTAGTTGTCCACACTCGGAAAAAAATAATACTATGCAAAAGCAACGAAAAAGAAAACCAAACCCCCTAAGGTAAACGTATAAAGGACTACTGTCTGCGAATCTACACTTGGAATGAGCGCACGTTGTACAGAACAAGCGCAGTTTTCGCTTTGGCAGATGTTCTCTAGAAGTACAAAGTCGATATTATTGCCCTACAGTAAATGCGATGGAGAGGGACTGGCGCAAGTAAATCAGATGATTACGCCTTGTATTATAGCTGCCATGAAATGAGACGTGAATTTGGCTGCGGATTTATGGTTAACAGGAGAATAAAAGACCTCGTCTCCAGATTCACTCCAGTAGATGAGCGAATTACTATAATTCGCATAAAAGCGAAGTTCTTCTACATCAGTCTCATTTGTGCACTTAGAAACAGCATATGACCGCTGCCCAGGCCATGACTAGGGATACGTAGTCGAGCCCAAAAGTCGACTTTTAGACTTTTCGATTTTTGCATCTGACCAAAAAGTCGATTTTTAAACTTTTCGATTTTTGCCATTGACTAAAAAGTCGACTTTTCGATCTTTCGATTTTTTCAAACCTGTTCAAAATCGATTTTCGACTTTTACCAACTAAAGCAAAATTGACTAAAAATTTAATTTTTTTATAAGAATTGTTGTCAACAGATGAAATAAAGTTCTGGAATGTTGAATTTTTGGGCAATTTCGGATTTGTGATAATCAACCAAGTATTTCTAAAGAAAACCAGAAGACCAAAAGATCTTGAAAAGTCGACTTTGCGATTTTCTCAAAGATCAAAAGTCGACTTCGACTTTTAGACTTTTCAATACAAAAAGTCGATTAATCGATTTGTCGAAAATCGATTTACTTATCCCTAGCCATGACATTAAAATTCTGATAGGAGATTTTAATGCAAAAATCGGAAGGGAAAATATTTTTGGTCTCACTGTTGAAAAATTCAGCCTCCTTTGAATTCGCGGCATCAAAAAACATGTAGTTAGCAGCACCAGATTCAAGCATCTCGATATACATAAGACCACCTGGATTTCTCCTCATCAAGCTACGTGAAATCAAATTAATCATGTTGTGATAGACAGAAGGCATTCATCAAATGTTTTACGTTCGATCGATCCGAAGAGCAAATATCGATGCGGACCAATACCTTGTAGCAGCCAATGTTTGCACCTGTCTTAATGTAGCAGCAAAGGTGCGATCTAACACAACATGGAAACTCGACGTCGAAAAGCTGCAAACACAACAGGTATAGGCCTCTGCTACCTGTTGTGTTTGCAGCTCGGCTCAACTTACCCGCTTGCTTGACGAAAACACTCCTTGTCCCTAGGGAGTTGGCAAAGAATTGCCCACCCCCTACAAACTGGAGCAAAAACAATATTTGGTTATGGAGAATTATCGGAGAAAAGGAGAGAAAAGGAAGCGTATTTTGAGAAAAAAAAAAAACAAGAAAGAACAAGAAAAACGTGAGAGAAAGCAAATTGAGATGTACAGGAGTCAAAAACGAAGTATGGAATTTTTCACCAAACCGAAGGCTTTGGAGCAGGCATATCCCCCTTTAAAGATAAAGAAGAGAATCTGAGGACAGATACAAACAGCGTGTTGAGGATCTGGAAGGAGCATTTTAAAAAGCTTCTGGTATAAATAGTAGCAGTTAAGAGGATACCTCCAAAACCCAGCCAAGATGAGGTCGGAATACCAATCAATCGGCTGAAGAATGATGAAGCAGCAGGTGCCAATGTGTTAACCGGCTGAACTATTCAAGACTGGTGGTTAGATGGTGGTCAGGAGCACGCACCCGCTGATCAATTTGACTAGAGTAATGCATGTCCAATGGTTGGAACCTCAGCATACTGTGTCCCGTGCACAAAAAAGGAGACAAAATGATATGTGCCAACTATAGAGGAATAAGTCTCCTTCCCATCGCATATAAAGTGCTATCCAGCTTAATGTGTGAACGATTGAAGCCAATGGTCAATAACATTGTTGGATCATACCAATGCAGCTTAAGACCTGGGAAATTGTCTATATTTTAACTCTGCCTCAAATCCTAGAAAAGACCCACGAAAGACTCACATTCTACCTATTCGTCGACTACATAGCCGCATTCGACAGCCATATCCTTTCGGAGGTGCGTTCGGAGGTACGTTCGGAGGTACGTTCGGCATTCCTGCTAAATTAATACGGTTATGCAGGACAACTTTAAGTGGCAAAAGGTCAGCAGTTAAAGACCTATCGGAGAACCGGACGAGGATTCAGACAAGGTGACAGTTTGTCGTGTGATCTTTTTAACATTCTGCTGGAAAAATCATACGAGACGCAAATATGAACAGAAATCGCACATATGTTACTCGCATACGCCGATGACATCAATATAATGGGTCGAACATTGCGAGCGGTAACAGCCACCTTTGAACAAATTGAGAAGAATAAATTGGTATCATCGCGCAAGACATCCAGCAGACTCAGACCAACTGTGGAACTTGAAAACTACAGCTTCGAGGTAGATAAAGATTTTAAATACCTTGATACCGCCATAAATAAATCTAATGACATCAGTTTTGAAATTCGGAGAATGATAGTGTTAGCCAATAGATGCTACTACGGTCTAAGTAAGCGGGTTAGAAATAAGGACACCTCCAGCCAGACTGAACTCACACTCTACAAGACGTTGATACTACTATGGATCTGAAGCATGGGTACTTGCGCAAGCAGATGAGACAGATCTTGGAGTGTCGACGTGAATATCGGCGTCAAATAAACCACGCGCTTTACAATCTATACGCGGACATCGATATAGTCAGTCATATCGAGAAACAGCGACTACAGTGGTTGGGCCATGTTGTGTGAATGAATGAGAATGCCCCAGGTCAAAAGGCATAGAAAAACGAGCCCACTGATGGTTCACGCAGAAGGGGAAGGCCACGAGTTAGATGGAAAGATCAAGTAAAAAACAACGTCTCGGAACATGGTATTTAAAATTGGAGGAGATGAGCACAGGACTGACGCGCTTGGAAATCTTTATTAATATATATAACAGAGTGGTCACTGTCGGATTTTAAATAATATGTTTTAATGAACTACACTGTTTACTATTTGTTCTTTAAAATTAATATCTATCGAAAATTTATCAAAGGAAAAATGAACAAAAATAATAAACTTAAGAACTTACCATATGTGAAACTTGAGACTAACATTAACTGATCATAATAATCTGCAAGAGAAAATAAAAACAATTTCGATTAATAACAATAACAATATTATTTAACTTTTTTATGTGCATTTATTGTGGCGTATATAAAAGCTATGCATAAACTTAATAAAAAATATGCCATAATATTTTATAACATAACACTTCTTACGAAAAATCCATTTCCAGATAAATATTTTTTTTATTTTTATTACTTCGTTCACTCCTTACGTAGCAGCAGAAATACGCGTGCGAGTGATGGGGTGATGATATGTCATGTGTTTGACGTGTGCTGCTAAGATGTCATGTGGTTAAAACTCAACATGCGTTTGTCAAATTGTTATTGCCACACCATTATTGTTTGGGTGCGAGTGTGTGTGGGGCACTCAGACATAGAGAGGGGTATGATGATTACGATTATTATGATTATTATTATGAAGTGATAAAACTCTTAAAAATATAAAAAAGGTGATGCTATCACCATTATGTCACGCCAGGACATCTGGTAGACAAAGTACTTAAAACTTTTCGATTGGCCATCTTGTGGTGTGAAAAAGGATTTTGGGTTAGCTATGAAAATTATACTTTATAGCCATAGAGGAGTACGGATTAGGTATTATTTTTTTATTATTGTATTTTTTGTGAGATTGGATATGAATTTGATCGCACCTTTGTAGCAAATAATATGTGATATAACAAGTGTACGGATTTTATGAACAAAAGAATTTTTAATAGAACTTTAGCTTTAAAATCCAAATCTTCTAGCTACAAAATTCCAGCAAAACGCCTGCGAAAACGCCTTTTAAAATATTCGTTAAAAATCTAAGCCTTTAATAGACCTTTAAGAAATATTCGTTAAAATATCAACGCCCATAATTGGTCTTCAATGATATTCATAAAAAAATTTCTCACCAATATTAGACCTTCAAATATAGTCAGACATAAACCAGTAAGGAAAGTAGTAAAGTCAGACAGGGCCGACTATATGATACCCTTCACCACTATATTCAACAGATGGGATCCTAACAGACGTCGCATTTTTGAAGGACCATTATCATGAAATTAAACATGTCATTCTGCAACCTATACTAAATTTTGATTTCAGATATAGAGTTGCTTCTTACAATTGGACAAAATTATGTAAATATATTTAAAGCAAATTATCGAAATCTAAACCGATTTCACGAAATTGTCACAACACACATTTTGAGTTTTTTATTTACTTATAAATCCAAATTTTGTGCAAATCGAAAGATATATATGGACTTTGGTGCACCATTTACAAAAATTTGGACGAAAATATATATGGGAGCTTAATCTTATCCGATTTTCCCACTTTCAATAGGGTTCGTCCTTGGGCCAAATAAGTGAACTGTGCCAAATTTCATCCAAATCGGATAACAAATGCGACCTGTACTTTGTTAACAAAAATATATGATCGGACGGACAGACGGACATGCATAAATCGACTTAAGGGGACCCCCCCCCATTCTCGGGGTCAAAATTTTTGTTGATATAATTTGAATCTACACTGATTAAAGAATGTCTCTCAAGTGAAAATCTCAAGAACTCTTCAAGATATAGCCGATTTATTGTGTCAGCATCAAGTGACGGCTGAAGGGCTTCTCAAACTTTAAACGCGTTTTTCTCTAAATATTTTTTTGCGAATGGCGGGTACGATAACTTAAAAACTAATAATCCAATCGGTTCCAAATTTTGCAACGTTTCTCTGGGATAAAGCCAATCGGTGAAGATCTTCCTTATTTTTTAATTTGGTTTTTGGTAAAAAATCGGCGATTTTCCAAAAATAATTTTTCAAAGGTCCATCATTTTGTTAATTTTAGAGCGAAGTCAATAATCCTAGTTCATACGAGAGCCAGACACACTCTTTCTAACACCGTTGGAATTTTCGGATTCCGATGTTCCAGTGAGGAGTTATCATGCCCGCCATCAAAAATAAGGACTTTTCTTCAATTACAAAAAACAACAACAAAACAATAACAAAAATTGTTTGTAAACTATTTTCCTTCTCTTTTAAATCTTCAAATATATATGTCCAAAGTTACAAACCTTAACAAGCATTGGTATTGATTTACCAGCCCATTGAAAATCTTGAAAAATTAAAATCATGAATCGTACGGACGGACATGCATAAATCGACTTAAATAGTGATTCTATGCATATTCTTAAAAGGAACCACGTGTCTATCTCGTTTTCTTTTGCCTGTTACAAACATATGCACAAAGACATAATACCCTATACCACAAAGGGTATAAAAATGGTCTTGACCATTATTTTATAAAAACTCGCGTCAATATAGGAATATAGAACAATATAGAATTCGCGTTATTATTGGGCCTTGACAAAATATTCATGAATAATTCACGCCTATACATCTCCTTAAAAAAATATTTTTAAAGATTTGACCCTTATATTACCCTTAAAAAATATTCTTTAAAAAGACCACGTCTATTGGGGACACGTCTATACTACCCCCATATTTCGTCGTGAAAAATATCCTTAAGAACCCATGCCTATACTGGGTCGTTGAAAACATTTTCTTAAGGAATTCACGCCTATTTTGTGCATTCAAAAATTTTTCTCAAGGAATCTATATTGGTCCTGGAAGAAATATCCCTACAGAATCGATTCATATATTGGTCCATGAAAGATGATTTTTAAACGATCAACGCATATTTTCGGTCTTAAAAATATTCATCAGAAATCGACCCCAATATGGACCTTGCAAAAGTATTCAAAATATTATAGTGGACTTAGAAAAAATATTTTTAAAAAAATTAACTCTTATAGTGGGCCTTGAAAAAATATTCCTAAAGAATTTACCAATAAACGGCTTTATAAATATGCATTAAAAAGTCCACGCCATTATTAGGACTTGAACAGCATATTGCCAAATAATCCACGTCTACTACAGACCTTAAAAATATTTCTGCTTGCATTCTATATTTATTTTTATAACCCCTACCAGTCCCTTTTATTTTTGGTCGTTCAATGACTTCGTTATTTTTTGTCGGTCTTTTGTAAGAGCTCATCATTCGAATTCATTCATTCCATTCAATGAATGTATGCATATGTCTTGAATGTGAATGTACCCACTTATGAATTTATGTACATATGTAAGCCAACCTGACTCTTCTCATAACGTGACAAAATATGTATGTTTCGGTCGGTCGCTATATGGGATAATGCAATTGACAAAATATGTTACCACCCTAATGAAAATACAAATTACTTCCGCACATTGGCACGTCCTTTGAACGGCACAAGAGCAACAAAAATAAGTGAACATAAGCAATAATGACACCTACAACAATAATACACAAAAATTGGCAATGTTATATAAGGACATATGAATATATGGCAGGTTGTAATACATATATGACAGGATATGCATTGGCAACGAATTTTTAGAATTTGGTAGAAATTTGTTAATAGGCCTTGGAAAAATAATATTAAATAAATCCACGCCTACATTGAGCCTTGAAAAAATAGTCTTCAATAAATCCACGCCTACATTGAGCCTTGAAAAAATAGTCTTCAATAAATCCACGCCTACATTGAGTCTTGAAAAACTAGTTTTAAATAAATCCACGCCTACATTGAGTCTTGAAAAACTAGTTTTAAATAAATCCACGCCTACATTGAGCCTTGAAAAACTAGTTTTAAAGAAATCCACGCCTAAAAACTAGTCTTAAATTTATCAAAGAGGTTTTGGATTTAATGTTGATAAAATTTTATAAAATATTGACCATTTGTGAGGGAGGTACCGGAAAGACTAGACTTCTGGGTCCGATCTTCGGAATTAATATAGGGTTGGTAAAGATAATAGGTTGTGCAAGGTTTGATTGAATTATGACATTCCATTCACCTGATATTACATTAATAAATATTAAAAATTTTGAAAATTCGTGGGGGAGGTACCAGAAGGAGTGGACCAATGGGTCCCATTTGTGTATTTAATCTAGACTTCGTAAAGATAATGGATTGTGTAAAGTTTGGTTCATATAGCACATTCAATTTTACTGATATTGGATTTACAAATATTGCAAGTTTTGACCCTCTGGGGGAGGTACCAAAAAGAGTGGACCAAAGGTTCCAATCTACGGACTTAATCTAGACTTCGTAAAGGTAATGGGTTGTGACATTCATATCGGACATTCCATTCGTCTGATATTGGATTTACAAATATTGAAAATTTTGACCATTTGTGGGGAGGTACTAAAAGGACTGGACCAATGGGTCCCATATCCAAATTTCATCTAAGATTGGTAAAGGTAATAGGTTGTCCAAAATTTGGTTCAAAACGGTCATTCCATTAGCTTGATATTGGTATCATACATATGGAAAATGTTGACCCTCTGTGGGGGAGGTACCAGAAAAAGTGGACCAATCTTCAAACTTGATCTAGGCTTGGTAAAGACAATAGGTTGTACAAAGTTTAGCACAATTTTGACCATTTTTGTGGGGGAGGTACAAGAAGGATGGACCAGCATTCCCCATCTTCGAACTTAAACTAGGTTTGGAAGACATATTAAGATGTGCATCGTTTGAATGAAATCGGTTGGTGCCTTCGAGAGTTATCGTGTGTATCAGCCAGACAGACGGACATGTGTAAATCGACTCCAAATTTTCTGAAACGGATTTGGTCCAAAGAAACATGGGGTCTAAAACCAATATTTCGATGGGGCACATTTTCACCGTATCAAAAAGTGTATACGTATAGGCTGAGGTTATAAAAATCCACGCCTTTAACAGGTCATTAAAAAATATTTCTTAAAAAATTCCTTGAAAAAGTCTTCTTAAAAAATCCACGCCTTTATTGGACCTTGAAAAAGTCTTCTTAAAAAATCCACGCCTTTATTGGACCTTGAAAAAGTCTTCTTAAAAAATCCACGCCTTTAACAGGTCATTAAAAAATATTTCTTAAAAAATTCCTTGAAAAAGTCTTCTTAAAAAATCCACGCCTTTAACAGGTCATTAAAAAATATTTCTTAAAAAATTCCTTGAAAAAGTCTTCTTAAAAAATCCACGCCTTTAAAAGGTCATTAAAAAATATTTCTTAAAAAATTCCTTGAAAAAGTCTTCTTAAAAAATCCACGCCTTTATTGGACCTTGAAAAAATCTTCTTAAAAAATCCACGCCTTTATTGGACCTTGAAAAAGTCTTCTTAAAAAATCCACGCCTTTATTGGACCTTGAAAAAGTATTTCTTAAAAAATTCCTTGAAAAAGTCTTCTTAAAAAATCCACGCCTTTATTGGACCTTGAAAAAATCTTCTTAAAAAATCCACGCCTTTATTGGACGTTGAAAAAATATTCTTAAAAAATCCACGCCTTTATTGGACCTTGAAAAAGTCTTCTTAAAAAATCCACGCCTTTATTGGACCTTGAAAAAGTCTTCTTAAAAAATCCACGCCTTTATTGGACCTTGAAAAAGTCTTCTTAAAAAATCCACGCCTTTATTGGACCTTGAAAAAGTCTTCTTAAAAAATTATATTTCTTAAAAAATTCCTTGAAAAAGTCTTCTTAAAAAATCCACGCCTTTAACAGGTCATTAAAAAATATTTCTTAAAAAATTCCTTGAAAAAGTCTTCTTAAAAAATCCACGCCTTTAACAGGTCATTAAAAAATATTTCTTAAAAAATTCCTTGAAAAAGTCTTCTTAAAAAATCCACGCCTTTATTGGACCTTGAAAAAATCTTCTTAAAAAATCCACGCCTTTATTGGACCTTGAAAAAGTCTTCTTAAAAAATCCACGCCTTTATTGGACCTTGAAAAAATCTTCTTAAAAAATCCACGCCTTTATTGGACCTTGAAAAAGTCTTCTTAAAAAATCCACGCCTTTATTGGACCTTGAAAAAAATCTTCTTTAAAAATCCACGCCTTTATTGAACCTTGAAAAAGTCTTCTTAAAAAATCCACGCCTTTATTGGACCTTGAAAAAGTCTTCTTAAAAAATCCACGCCTTTATTGGACCTTGAAAAAGTCTTCTTAAAAAATCCACGCCTTTATTGGACCTTGAAAAAGTCTTCTTAAAAAATCCACGCCTTTATTGGACCTTGAAAAAGTCTTCTTAAAAAATTCACGCCTTTTTTCGGCCTTGAAAAAGGACTTGAACAAATACTCTTCAAAAATTCCACGCCTATTCCTTAAAAAACTTCTCGCCTGAATAGGACTTGAACAAATATTCTTTAAAAAATCCACACCTGAATGGTACTTGCAAAAATATTATTTAGACATCCAAGCCTAGGGCTATGTCTTGAACAAACATTCTTTTAAAATCCAGGCCTAGGGCTAAGTCTTGAAAATTATTTTTTAAATATACTTGCCTATTAAAGGACCGAAAAAAATATGCTCTAAAAAACGCCTGTAAAATGACAAAAAATATTCTTTAATAATTTCACGTCTATAACAGTATTCCTTAAAAAATCCACGTATCTAGTAGGCTTTTAAAAAATATACATAAAAGTAAAAATATTTATTGAATACCTACACCTATAATAAGAATCTTAATATATATATATATATATAATGGTTCCTTGCTAAAACCATTTTACCTCTCAACCCTAAGTCATACTAAGTGTAGGGTATACCATTACTGTCACCCCAATATCTATGTACAACACACTGATAATGACCTCTATCCACCATATTGAAAGGAGCATTGACAAGGACAAATATTGGCAAATCATATAATGAAGATGTTTTCCGTAGTTATGCGGATATGAGTTGTAAAATGAATAAATGGAAAAAAAATCGGAGAAAAAAACACCCACACACTCATCCAGCTGAAATCGGTAAAAGCAAAAATACCAAATTAAGTGACTTCCGTTACACACAGTGGAATTCAGTTTTCTCTCCAATTCTTCGTGGTTTTTTTGCGCCAATTACTTTTTTTTGCTTTGCTTTTTTGTAGATGGATGTTGGCGTTGTCTCGCCGTCTGGTGTAGTAAAGCAATTCATTGAAAACTTTATGAAGGTAACAAAATAGATGAGTAAAAACAAAAAAAAAAAAAATCCTAAAAGGAAAACAAAATCAAATCAGGATATTATTGTTGAAGCAAAAACAAAAAAGGAACAGATCAGAAAAAATATGAAATTATCTCCACTAAAACATTTAATTAGTCTGGATTTTTGCGAAAGACAAGAGACGTGTAAATTAATGGAATACACAGATATGTGAATATTGGTAGTATTTTTTTTTTAAATCAACATTGGATTTTGGTTTATTTAAGTAGTTAATATAAAGTTGCTGTAGATAGAATTTCTATTTAAACAGAAAAAGGGATTAAATATAATTTTTTTGAATTATAAGAATATTAATTCATTTATAAGATTGCATATAGAAAATGTCCCATTAATGTATTATGTGCTAATTCCGCAATTCCTTCATAACATTTCTATTGCATTAAATTGCGCCTATAATAATATTTCTAAACATGAATATATGGGCTCAAATTCTAAAATCAAATACTAAATTAGCCTTAAATTCAAACATATGTATGTCCTGAAATAACTAAGACAAATAGACGCAATTCGTTTCGCTTTAAACAAAGATTCCCTTTCGTTTATCCCTTTTTTTTCCAGTAACAAACAAGTTAAATAAGCAAATGGATTTATTCCTTGAGAAAATATTGGAATATCTAAGGGAATTTTTGCAAACTCTCGCCGATTGTTTACGGAGATCAAAAGAGTTACGATTCGAATGTCTGTTTCAATTCGTTGTAGATATTTTCGCAAATACATGAATACGAATTCGAATTGTTTTTGTTTGTAAAGGACTTTAAGATTTATTGATGTATGCCAGGGCAACCAAACTAAAGCCTGGAATCCTTAAATATAGAATAAAAATGTTCCAAAACATAACGAAATGTTTCACAATCAATGTCATATTTACATACATTAGAAAAGGGGGGTAAAAGGGATGGTGGTGGGGAATGCGAACACCGAAAGTAAAACAAAACACATTCACATGAAACAATACATGATGATTTTAGTTTCAATGTAGTGTTGTATTTTGTTGCCGAGCGGGGTGTTGTGGTGGTGGTATGTGAAAGGTTTAAAGGAAATTCTCCAGGAAATCCCAGAAAAGTTGCGTACAATACGTATACGTATTGTTAAAAAGGATTTTTATTTTGTTAAGGCTTTAGGCTAAATACACCATAATGAGTTTCCTGTGTAAATATATATTTTGGGGGGAAATATAGAAATGTGTATGGGTGGGCGGGGATTTTTTTATGTACACAAATTACATAACATTTTATTGATTGTATGTATGTTGGCAGAAGAGTATGAAATCTCATAAAATGCCTTAACTACAAAAAAATCAGTAGTTAATTTAAGTTATATTTTTAGAGATTAGATGCTGAATAAATGTTATATGAGTGTAAATCCTTGTAAAAAATGATTTTTGTAGAATATTATCGAGAAGTTGCTTGATTTTTTTACTAACCAATTTTAATATCAGAAAGTTGCAAGGCATATGACAAAATCAGCATCTATTTATTTGATATACAAATGACGGGAGTTTCATATAGGGTTTGGAACTCTTCGACTATGAATTCGATTGCAGACCATGTAATGCCTCTGAAAGTTCTTAAAATAGATTTTTGGATTCTTTTAAATTTAACATGTTTGAATTTCCATCGCAGGTGGAATTTCGCAATAACTTCGACAGAGATACAAATTAAAACAAGTGACCACTAATGAAAGCATAACATACGCCCTTCACTAATAACTTTGATTGTGTATATGCAATAACCTGTCGATAATATAGACGTAGCATCTTTGAAGGACCATTGAAAAGAAATCGAACCAAGTTATGTGATCTATATAGATATAGGAACCTATGTTAATTAATCCATACACTTTTCGGAATGGTATGTAAATTTTAATGACGGAAGTACGTAAAATTTAATGCCAACTGTACTTAGAGGTTTAGGTGTGCCATTTGTAGAAATGAAACAAAATTCTGTATGAGAGCTATATATAAATCCGGATCAATTTTAAGTAAAATTGACATAAATCAATCAGTATGCTGCAATACATGCGAGCAATATCTAAATCTGAACCGATTTACAAAAAACTTCGAACAAACGTTGCGAATTAAGTGCATAATTTCATGAAATCGGACAAAAGGTAGCTATATGAAGATATGGATCGGCTTAAACAAACTGTAATATAATGCTTTATAGACTCACTAGGTCACCAGATGCAAAATCGTATTTCTATCGAAGAATTTTTGTTTATATGATGCAACTTTTAGATGAAAACGGACGAAAATATATATGAGAGGTATTTCTAAATCTGAACCGCCAGCTAAATGATTTTTTATTTTAATTCACTGGATTAACATAGGCAATATGATATACACCAATTAGGAGGTAGGATGATATCGGCCCATATGACCTTCCAAATTTCATTATATTTGATATTTTTGTTTTTATGGGGTGTAAAATTTTCCTACCATGACATTGCTCATATAAAAGTACCGATAGATTTACGTATATATTGGAACTCATCGAAATACTCATTTCCGACCATGTAAAGTCTATATATTCTTGATCAGCGTAAAATTCTATGACGATCTAAGCATGTCTGTCTGCCTATCTGTTGGAATCACTCTAAAGGAATGGATATAGATTGCCAAAATTTAGCATATAAACGACTTTTGTCTACAAGCAGGGCAAGTTCGAAGATGGGCTATATCGGTCCACGTTTAGGCATAGCTCCCAAATAAGGATACCCCCTTTTTCGGTATTTTGGGGTTCTTCAGCGTGTTTTAAACCGAATTCACTGAAATTTGGAACATTGGGTTCTTATTAGGTATTAAATTTCTTCACTAAAAATTATAAATATAGGTCCACTTGATCGTATTTTTTGGCCGAATTGGCTGTAATTTAGTAGCAAATCTCTCCACTAAAAATTGTGAATATAGGTAATTTTTTTCGGGTAGCCCCCATATAAGGGTACCCCCAATTTTTGGTATTTTTGTATTCTTGGGAGCGGTTTTTATCCGAATTCGCTGTAATTTGATATTTTGTAGTCGTATACGGTAACAAATCTCCCTCCCAAAGATTATTAATATTCACTCACTTCTTTTAGCCATTTGTTGTAACCATTCCGCCTTCTAATGATATCGTGACAAAAAACTCGAACCTGACGATAATGAAATATACCGGTCAGTATTCAGGCATCTCCCCATATAGATTTGAAATACAAAACTAAAATATTGGGTTCGATATTTGCAGTAGTACTTTGCAGTAGTTTGAGGATTTTATACTCTACCATGTGTTACCAGTATCAGCCCACGTTTTTGGGTTTTCAGATTTTAGGAAAATTCTTCATTAAAAATTGCTGAAATTTGTATTTGGTGTACATAATGTTTTACATAAATCGGTTATTAGAATTATCGGTATTTATCGACCTTTTGGTATGTTCCACATATTTTCATTGCAAAGATCGGCCCGGTCGAACTCCCACCGGCACGTCAAGAGAAATCTCCATGATTTAGAGGAGGTTCAAATGTAGCAGACGCCTCCAGACCAAGAGTTATGTATCTAGGGTCTAATATTATTCAAATATATGCACTGCACTGCTATGATCAACATGAGCTAGGGTTGATGGTATGCCACATACCCAGTATGTGAACTAAATCCACATAAATTTTTGCACTGACCTGCTAAGTCTACCATCAATTTTTTTATTGATGGTGGTACATCTTAAAACCCTTTTCAAATTAGAATCAGAAGTGCCGGAATCGGACTCGTAATTCTACTAGTTCAGTTGATACAAAAACAATAAACTCAACTATTCATATCATATCGATGGATAAACAAGTAAATAAGTGTCCGTGGCTGTTGCCGACATATTTATACCCCCGGCCTGTGGTTTGCGGAGGTCTACGGAATTACTACACACTGGTTTTTTTATTCGTTTTATATAAGGTATATTTGTTATTCAAATTCGGGAGATACCAGAAGAGGTTGAGGTTTCATATTAAATTAACAAATTTTCAAAATTACGATACTTTGTGGTGGAGTTTCCTATGAGTCCCATCATCGGACTTAATCTAGCCAATGTAAAAATATTATCAGGTGCAAAGTTTTGATCAAAACGGGCATTCCATTCGTTTGATATTGAATTAATAAATTATTAATATGTTGACCCTTTACAGGTGAGGTACCAGAAGTAGTGGACCGATGGGTACCATTTTTTGACATGATCTAGGATTGGAAAAAGTATTATGATTTGCAAAGTTTGGATCGAATCGCACACTCCTTTCGTTTCGTATTGAGGTATCAAAGGAGTGGACCGATATTCCCCATCTTCGAATTTGATTTATATTTGTAAGAAATATTACAATTTGCACAGCTTATATAAAATTGGTTACTCCCTTCGAGAGCTATCGTGCACACCAGTCAGTCAGACATACAGATAAACAGACAGATGAAACGGGTTTGGTCCAAAGAAACATGGGGTCTAAAACTAATATTTCGATGAGGCTAATTTTTGCCGTAACAAAGTGTATACAACCCCATTAGCCGTAAGGCTGAGGGTATAAAAACAAAATATATTTAAATACTCAAAGTCATTTCAATATAATTTTTCCATAATAAATAAACCAATTCTGTCGAAGAATCTGTGTTAGACCTTCATAATATCAAATGTCGAATATTACTAAAATACAGCAAATTTGATTGGAAAATTTGACTAAAAGTACTGAATGAAATTGGTCCATTCAGTAGATAGATTATATGTAAGGTTTTAAATTATATACACATATTAATCATCACTACTTCACATCCACTTTAATAAGATTTCTAACACATTTTTTTCCTGCAAATAGAATTGTCGCGGATTTTTAGATTCGTTACAGCACTTCAACTTTACCTAGCTTCCGGTAGTTTTCGCGTAAATCTCCTTTTGCTGTATTATGATATTCGAAGAAAAGGAAAAAATGGAAACGACAAACTTTTCTGATGCACAATTCACACCATAACTGTGACAGCCATTGTTGGTGAATGCAAGAATTGTTGTTTCCTTTTGTCGTTTTCATGGATTTATTGTTCAATTCCACAGCGCCGAACAACACCGAGAACTTTTCAAGACTTGACCATGAATCCATGCCGGCGCCACCACCACTACCACCAATAATAAAAGTTTAAGTTCCGTTTCCTATTAGAATTTGTATCATTCAGTATCATTTTCTGCTTTATAGGATCACTGCCCACCATCAATTCCATACAAAAAAAAAAGATGTATCCAAAAGCATCGAAGAAGTGTATCAACTTTTTTTCATGTTTAGTTTTGTTCATTCATTTTAGTTTTTCCTCTTTTTCGTTCACTTTTCTTCCAATTTCATTTACCACCTGTGACATTCAGTGTGGCACAACTTATAAGTTTGCTGTGAAGTTTGGAAAAAATAGAAGAGAGAGAGAGAGAGTTGGAAAAAAAATCTAGACGAAGAAAAAATCATTTGATTTTTTCCTACTTCTTTTGTGAGATAAGTAACTGAAAAATTGTTGTTTACTTGTTGCTTAAAGTGTTGTTGCAATTTATATCTACAAATTGTGAATGTAGCAACAGGCCAGGAACATTGCAGTCATGAAAGTGAAAAATTTAAGAAAATAGTTTACGGATAATGGCCTTGAAAAAATATTCTTTAAGATCTAACGCCTATTGTCCTTCAGATTCTTGAAAAAATATTCTTTAAGATCTCACGCCTATTGTCCTTCAGATTCTTGAAAAAATATTCCTTAAGAATCCACGCCTATTGTCCTTCCGATTCTTGAAAAAATATTCCTTAAGAATCCAAGCCTGTTGTCCTTCAGATTTAAAAAAAAAAAAAATTCTTTAAGATTTTACGGCAATTATCCTTCAGATACCTGAAAAAATATTCTTTAAGATTTTACCCCTATTGTACTTCCGATTCTTGAAAAAATGTTCTTTAAGAATCCTCGCCTATTGTCCTTCAGATTTTTTAAAAGATATTATTTAAGATTTTACGGCAATTATCCTTCAGATACCTGAAAATTCTTTAAGATTTTACCCCTATTGTTCTTCCGATTGTTGAAAAAATGATCTTTAAGATTTTACCCCTATTGTCGTTCCGATTGTTGAAAAAATGATCTTTAAGATTTTACCCCTATTGTCCTTCCGATTGTTGAAAAAATGATATTTAAGATTTTACCAATTGTCCTCCGATTGTTTGTCCCCCTATTGTCCTTCCGATTGTTGAAACATGATCTTTAAGATTTTACCCCTATTGTCCTTCCGATTGTTGAAAACATGATCTTTAAGATATTACCCCTATTGTCCTTCCGATTGTTGAAAAAATGTTCTTTAAGAATCCACGCCTATTGTCCTTCCGATTCTTGAAAAAATGTTCTTTAAGAATCCACGCCTATTGTCCTTCCGATTCTTGAAAAAATGTTCTTTAAGAATCCACGCCTATTGTCCTTCCGATTATTGAAAAAATGTTCTTTAAGAATCCACGCCTATTGTCCTTCCGATTATTGACAAAATGTTCTTTAAGAATCCACGCCTATTGTCCTTCCGATTATTGAAAAAATGTTCTTTAAGAATCCACGCCTATTATCCTTCCGATTATTGAAAAAATGTTCTTTAAGAATCCACGCCTATTGTCCTTCCGATTATTGAAAAAATGTTCTTTAAGAATCCACGCCTATTGCCCTTCCGATTCTTGAAAAAATGTTCTTTAAGAATCCACGCCTATTGTCCTTCCGATTCTTGAAAAATGTTCTTTAAGAATCCACGCTTATTGTCCTTGAGCTTCTTGAAAGTTTGGAGCTTATTCTAAAAATATTCAGCTTCTTGAATGTTTGGGAGCTACTTCAAAAAATATTCTTTAAAAATCCACGCCTCTAGTTTGGGAGCTTCTTCTAACAATATTCTTTAAAAATCCACGCCTATAGTTTGGGAGCTTCTTCTAAAAATATTCTTTAAAATTCCACGCTTATAAATTGGGAAATAGTCTTAGTCTCATTATAGTCTGAGTATGGCGTATTTTATGTAAGGCCTTCCATCAAGGCCACCTTTTAATGATACCCCTTTTTTGTCCATTTCCTTTTTATGTTTTGATTTGAATTTGTCACTGTAACTGCAACAGCTTATAAGGATATATCCCGATGTGTAGGTGGGTGATTGCTTTGTAACCGGGAGAGAAAGTGTGTAAAACATATCGTAAACACAGACACAATCACAACAAAGGTATTAAGGATAAAAAATGCTTGTCTCACAAGTTTTAATTAGTTTTTGCTTAAAACCTCTACATCTTCAGACCACCTCCAACTGCAACACCTTGTACTAATAGGAGGCTGCAGCAAAAGAAGAAAAAAACATGGCAATAAAACAGTGGGATTTAAAGAATTGCTGTCGTCTAACACAGGATACAACACAGTAAGCTGGATGCGTTCAAATTCGTGTTGTTTTAATTATTTCTTATTTGTGATATATGGCACCATGGGAGAACTACTTATTGAGGAATACCCAGGGGAATGGGAAAATAAATTAATAAAAAATATACTATTATAAAGGTTTTTGGAAATACCCTTTTCGATAATATAAAAAATCATTTTCGTTGACATTTTAAAATGTTATGCCTTTAAAAATAATGAAAAAATATTTGGAATTATTTTTTTTTTTTTGAACTTCATCTTTTATTTACGAAGGCTTTATTTACATATCAACGGTTACCAAAGCTTCTGCCATAATAAACTAAAATTGAATTTTGTTTTCGCAACGCCCTTGACGGCATAAATTCTATTTAAAACTAATTTTGTGATGCGGGGCGTAAACATTGTATGGCCTCTACTCAATCAAAGGCAAGCAAGGGGACTACAGCCCTCATTGCTGAGAGGGTAAGCAAAACTGTTCGACAGAAAAAAACACCAACCGAGTGTCCATCAGCACAAATATGGAAATACAGGAAATCAAGTGTAAAAATGAAATGATGAAAATTCTAATAAAATTCAAAAGTTATAAAAGTTACGCGAATATGGCCGATAAGAAAAAATAAAAACGTTTAAAAATGTTTTTGATTGGCTTCCGTTCTGGGCAGCAGAAAACCTGTAAAATGGCATTGACAAGCGAGATGAGAAAAAATGGAAATAAATCTGCTGTTGTTGCTACCGCTAAAAATAAAAGGGAAGCTTTTTTCTCGTCTTCTTTTTTTTGGTTTTGCCTGTCCCACCAGTTCAACCTTTTGTATTAACAAAAATTTGATGTAATTTTAAAAATAAGATTTGTTTGTGGGTTATTTTTTTGTTTTCCCATTTTAATCCCCATTTTAGTCCCCTCCAAAAAACATCGAAAATAATGTGCTTTTGGGGAAAGTTTTATTTCTATCACAATGGTGGGAGGAAAATAGAATTATTTGTATTTGGAAAGGATAACACGTGTCTTAATAGGATAAAGCAATTAATTGGGAAGGGCTTTCAATGCAAAGGCAAACTGCCATTTGGTGTTACAGGCGTGGATTTTTAAAAACTATCTTTTTAGGAATCTTACAAATTATAGGCACGAATTATTCAGGACTCTTTTTTAGAAGAAATACGCAAAATATATAGGCGTGGATTTTTAAAGGATATTTTCTCAAGAATCTCCCAAACTATAGGCGTGGATTTTTAAAGGATATTTTCTTAAGAATCTCCCAAACTATAGGCGTGGATTTTTAAAGGATATTTTCTCAAGAATCTCCCAAACTATAGGCGTGGTTTTTAAAGGATATTTTCTCAAGCATCTCCCAAACCATAGGCGTGGATTTTTAAAGGATATTTTTACAAGAATCTCCCAAACTATAGGCGTGGATTTTTAAAGGATATTTTCTCAAGCATCTCCCAAACTATAGGCGTGGATTTTTAAAGGATATTTTCTCAAGATTCTTAAAGGATATTTTCTCAAGAATCTCCCAAACTATAGGCGTGGATTTTTAAAGGATATTTTCTCAAGAATCTCCCAAACTATAGGCGTGGATTTTTAAAGGATATTTTCTCAAGAATCTCCCAAACTATAGGCGTGGATTTTTACAGGATATTTTTCAAGAATTTCCCAAACTATAGGCGTGGATTTTTAAAGGATATTTTCTCAAGAATCTCCCAAACTATAGGCGTGGATTTTTAAAGGATATTTTTTAAAAGAATAGCCGAACTATAGGCGTGGATTTTTAAAGGATATTTTTTAAAAGAATAGCCGAACTATAGGCGTGGATTTTTAAAGGATATTTTTTAAAAGAATAGCCGAACTATAGGCGTGGATTTTTAAAGGATATTTTCTTAAGAATCTCCCAAACTATAGGCGTGGATTTTTAAAGGATATTTTTTCAAGAATCCCCAAACTATAGGCGTGGATTTTTAAAGGATATTTTCTCAAGCATCTCCCAAACTATAAGCGTGGATTTTTAAAGGATATTTTCTCAAGAATCTCCCAACTATAGGCGTGGAATTTTAAAGGATATTTTCTCAAGAATCTCCCAAACTATAGGCGTGGATTTTTAAAGGATATTTTCTCAAGAATCTTCCAAACTATAGGCGTGGATTTTTAAAGGATATTTTCTCAAGAATCTCCCAAACTGTAGGCGTGGATTTTTAAAGGATATTTTGTCAAGAATTTCCCAAACTATAGGCGTGGATTTTTAAAGGATATTTTCTCAAGAATCTCCCGAACTATAGGCGTGGATTTTTAAAGGATATTTTCTCAAGAATCTCGACCACTATAGGCGTGGATTTTTAAAGGATATTTTCTTAAGAATCTCCCAAACTATAGGCGTGGATTTTTAAAGGATATTTTTTTAAGAATCTCCCAAACTATAGGCGTGGATTTTTAAAGGATATTTTCTCAAGAATCTCCCAACTATAGGCGTGGATTTTTAAAGGATATTTTCTCAAGAATCTCCCAAACTATAGGCGTGGATTCTTAAAGGATATTTTTTCAAGGCTTACTTAGACAAGGCGTGGATTTTTAAAGGATATTTTCTAAAAGAATCTCCCAAACTATAGGCGTGGATTTTTAAAGAATATTTTTTCAAGAATCTCCCAAACTATAGGCGTGGATTTTTAAAGAATATTTTTTCAAGAATCTCCCAAACTATAGGCGTGGATTTTTAAAGAATATTTTTTCAAGAATCTCCCAAACTATAGGCGTGGATTTTTAAAGGATATTTTCTCAAGCTATCTAGACTACAGACGTGGATTTTTAAAGGATATTTTCTCAAGAATCTCCCAACTATAGGCGTGGAATTTTAAAGGATATTTTCTCAAGAATCTCCCAAACTATAGGCGTGGATTTTTAAAGGATATTTTCTCAAGAATCTTCCAAACTATAGGCGTGGATTTTTAAAGGATATTTTCTCAAGAATCTCCCAAACTGTAGGCGTGGATTTTTAAAGGATATTTTGTCAAGAATTTCCCAAACTATAGGCGTGGATTTTTAAAGGATATTTTCTCAAGAATCTCCCAAACTATAGGCGTGGATTTTTAAAGGATATTTTCTCAAGAATCTCCCAAACTATAGGCGTGGATTTTTAAAGGATATTTTCTTAAGAATCTCCCAAACTATAGGCGTGGATTTTTAAAGGATATTTTTTTAAGAATCTCCCAAACTATAGGCGTGGATTTTTAAAGGATATTTTCTTAAGAATCTCCCAAACTATAGCCGTGGATTTTTAGAGAATACGTTTTCAAGAATCTCCCAACCTATAGGCGTGGATTTTTAAAGAATATTGTTTCAAGAAGCTCCCAAACTATAGGCGTGGAATTTTAAAGAATATTTTTTCAAGAATCTGCCAAACTATAGGCGTGGAATTTTAAAGAATATTTTTTCAAGAATCTGCCAAACTATAGGCGTGAAATTTAAAAGAATAATTTTTCAAGAATCTGCCAAACTATAGGCGATGAATTTTAATGAATATTTTTTCAAGAATCTGCCAAACTGTAGGCGTGAAATTTTAAAGAATATTTTTTCAAGAATCTGCCAAGCTATAGGCGTGAAATTTTAAGGAATATTTTTTCAAGAATCTGCCAAACTATAGGCGTGAAATTTTAAAGAATTTTTTTGAAGAATATCCTGAAATATATTCCTAAAAAATTTCACTAAAAATAAAATTGGCAATAATTTGACAAAGAAATTTAATATAAAACTCCATTCCAACTCGCTCTGCTCTTCTCTGTGATCTCACATCATTGCTTGACTTTTTCTTCCGAATTGTAATGAGATATTGAGTTAAATGGTAAAATGTTAATTACATTTCATAAAACAGTTGAGTGACTTTAATAGAATGGCATGGTGGGTGGGGGGTGAGTCTCATAAAATCATTATTTGCAAATTAACTTGAAACAGGTGAATGGTAGACAGACCTCCCCCATCTTAGTTCACCTTAGCTGATACTCCAAATAACAAGCGACCTTCTATTTGTGCAGCACGCAAAATATAGATGAAGCAACTCACACATAGACTAACAGAAAGGTGAGTTGGAGAAAGCAGATTACTTTTCGCTCCTTACTCTCTCCTATCGCGGTAGATGTTTACAATGTCATCACTGTCATTAACTAAAACATGAAGATGGCAATAAGTCGACAGGCAAGCAGACAGGCGATAGTCACAACGAATAGACAATTCCTATCGTCATCGTAATCATCAGCAGTATTCCAAGGAATGTCTGTTTGACTGCATAGCTGTGACCTAGACGGGATATAGTTCGGTAATGACATCGACATCAGTTAATTTGAATTTGTGTTGGAGGAAGATTTTTGTGATTTCCAGGATGTTGTCACCTGACACAACTATTAGTGGTGTGGTTGTTGTTACTGCTGCTTCTTCTTGGTGGCCATATAATGATGTTTGTTTAATTTTATGCGTGGCAGCGCAATAGCATAACTTGGCTGACAGATTTGGATTAACTTTGTCAAAATTATGCTTGTGTTGGCGGCGACAATTTTTGCTTGCTACGTTCTAGAAATTTACTGCAAATATATATTACAACCTTTGAACTTGCTAAGGGAAAGTGTTGAAGTTGTGAAGGTTGCTGTTGCCAATGCTTCTGAGAACACACACTTTGTTTACTTTTTTCATAGAAAATTGTTATTGTATAATTTTCCTTATTTTTCCATTTTCTTAATAAAAACTTTGATTAGAGAAATTATAAAAAAAATATAACAAAGAGAGGGAGTTTCGATATCTTAGTTGAGAAAATATGAGTACGGTAGTACAAAATGCAAAAAAAAAAACATAAACATAAATTTACTGTGGAAAAATTTCATTACGGCCGCCCCCTGCGTACGTACCAGGTCTATTGAGACTTTAAAGTAAAAAACTGTGTTAGAAGGATATCAGGTATGTGCCAATTTTGTTTGCTGAATATACTAAAGATATGCTCCTAAGTTTCTTATTATTACATATGATTCTAGAGTCAAACAGATATGTCGTCTCAATCGAAACACAGTTGAGCTCCAACAATTTAATTGAAATTCATTCTAGGGCCCTACAAAATTTGCTTTGGTGTTCCATTTACAGTGCGGTGTTCTTTACGGATTGTTATAATAATCACAATTCATACATACATATATACATTAATGGTCCCTCACACATTTTAATTTTAAAGATAAATGCTGCTTCGAAGAGTCGAGACATTGGAAGTGTATTTTCCGCAATTTAGGAAATTTGCTCATTCTTTTGAAAATTTCCAAAAAGATCTGCTTTTTATGTGGAATAATTAGAGAAACAAGAAAACGGCCACACTAATGTTGAGCAGCATAATTGGGTTCAAATAGTAAACGAAGCTACAGAAGAGATAATAGAGTCTTTGGAAGAAATAGGAGTAAATGTTAAAATTTAATATGGATTTATTTCTAATAAATATGTAATGGCTTTTAGATCAATCCATTCTTATTGCACACATCTGTAGCTGTATCCCAACACTTATAAACATATAAGGTATTTTCAAAATGGTACAGGGTATTATGTCTTTGTGCATATGTTTGCAACAGGCAAAAGGAAACAAGGTAGACACATGTTTTTTTTTTAGAATAGGCATAGAATCACTTTCCGAGTTGATTTATGCATGTGCGTCTGTCCATATATTTTTGTGAACAAAGTACAGATCGCATTTATGATTTAGATGAAATTTGGCACCTCGCTTATTTGGCCCAAGAACGAATACATAGCTTCCATATATAGTCTCGTTCCATTTTTGGTAAATGGTACACCAAGGATTGCCCGATAATACATCAATCCTACAATTTAACAATAATCTTAATTCCACCAAAGTCCAAATTGTGCCAAATTAATACCTCAGATTTGGTACAATTCTGTACTTTTCGTACCCACATTCCAAACCTATCTCAATATTCTAAACCTGATTTCAAAAAGCAATCGAAAGTTCAAAATTTGGAATTCCAGCCCTGTATATTTAACGAAATGTACCATATTTCGTACCATTCTGTACTTTTCGTACCCATATTCCAAACCTATATCAATCATACACCCCCAAAGTAACCTAAGTTGCAACTTTCAGGATTCGAGTTCTACCCGTTAACTAAAGTCCAAAATGTACCAAATTTTGTGATATTTCATACCCATAAGTACAGATTTCCTAAACTACCACATATACTCCAATAATAACCTTAAGTACCAAATTTAGTACCATTATTACTTTTCGAGATTAGAGTTTCCAAAACGTGTGTGTCCAACTCCAACAGTATTTTAAATCATAAATCTCAGGATCTCAGCCCTATCCGTTCATATAGATCCAAAATGTACCATATTTATTACCATTTAGTACTTTTCGTACTTATGAGTTCAAATTTCTAACACTCATCTCATCTCTGTAATCTAATAGTAATTTTATTTTCAAATATAAGTTTTCCATCTCCATCCTTTCACTGAAATCTAAATTATACACAAATTAGTACTATTTAGTACACATAATTACGCATTTTTAATATGTCAAAATCCTAAACTCCAACTTTAATTTTAATTTCATTTTTTTGGTTTCCCGCTCACACAAAATGAGTTGTACGACATTTAGTACTTCTCGTATTCATAAGTACGAAATTCCATTAATTTTCTATCCAAATTTAAGTTTTCTATCTCTATCCATTCACTCAAATCTAAATTGTACAAAATTTAGTACCATAAATAATAATAATGACGAAATTTCAAAACTACCGACATATCTCAACCCTGTACTCCAACTGTAAATTTTATTCAAAATTTTAAGATCTCAGCCCCATCCGCTCACACAAAAACTATCTGTAAACTATTTGGTACCATTTAGTACTTTTTGTTTCTATAATTAAGAATTTCCCAAACTATGTCAATCCTACATTCCAACAGTAATTTTAATTTTGAAAATCCTAAGTCCAGCTCTATCTGTTCACACATAATCAAGTTGTACAAAATATAGTACAATTTAGTACACATAAATATTATGCTTCCATATGTTAATTCTATACTCTAACAGCACCCATTATTGCAAATTTGAGGTTTCCAGCTCTCTCCGTTTACCCAAATCCAAATAGTACCAAATCTAGTACCGTTTAGTACTTTTCGTACACATAAATAAGAATTTCCAAACATGTCTTTATAGCACAATCTTCAACAGTAATCTGAATTCAGAATTGAATGTTTTTTGCTCTATCCGTTCAAGCAAAATCCAAATTGTACTAAATTTTGTACCATTTAGTACTTTTCGTACCAATACGTACGAATTTCCAAAACTACCTCAGCCCTACACTGAGCAGTCATTTAATTTTCAATTTCAAGACTCCAGCTCTATCTGTGAACCGAAATCCAACTTGCACCAAATTTAGTACCATTAAGTACTTTTCGTACACATAAGTACAATTTTTTAAATCTACCTCAATTCTGTACTCCAATAGTAGTCCTAATTCCGATTTTCAGGATTTCATCTCTATACACTCAACTAAATGCAATTAGTACCAAATTTATTACCGTTATGTACTTTTCATACACATAAGTACGAATTCCTTAAACCATTTCCATACATCGTATACAATTTCTAGCTATATATGTTCAATAAATATACAATTAGTACTAAATTTAGTAATGTTTAGTACTTTTATAGGTAAAATTTGCAAAAACCCTTTTGTACAACTTTCTAACTTTCCATCAGTGACCCACAAATTTCAGAATTCTAGCTCTTCATACAAAAGGTACCATATTTGGTACATTTTAGTACTTTTCGTACCCGTCTAGTTCGAATTTCCAAAAACCCAGCCTTATCTCGCGCCTACTCAAAATTTCAGGCTTCTAGCTGAAGCCGTTCCGTCTGGACGATGATCTGTCAGTCAGTCACTCACCCACTTTCTGAATATATATATTAACATATATATGGTGCACCAAACCCCATATATTTCACCGATTGCGAAGTTTTGTTAAAATCAGATCAGATGTAGATATGACTCCCACATATTCCGATTTTATGTAAATGGTGCACCGAAGAGCTACGTTTATTCGATTTACACGAAATTTGGCAGAGGTGAGTTTAGAGTGATGTGTATTAAAGTTGCAAAAATCGGTTTAGATATATCTTGAAAATTTAAAGTTGAGAATGGGGAAGGTCCCCTTAAAAAACATCGATCTATACCTATTTCAATACTGTCCATTACACAAAATATAACATTATCCACGTAGATAAACTTTGAAGGTCAATATCATGAAAAATTTGCAACGACAGATCAGTAAATCCAAAACTATTAATTTTTTTCTCATGTAATTTAATAATTCCGGAGTTATAAAGTTCATCCCTTTATAACTCGGCTTCAGCTATGTTAAACCAGTAAGGAATATTATATCGGAATTTTTTGTCCTTGTTTACTTCTTTTCTAGTTCTAGTTCGAATTTCCAAAAACCCAGCCTTATCTCGCGCCTACTCAAAATTTCAGGCTTCTAGCTGAAGCCGTTCCGTATTCATAATGATCTGTCAGTATCATTCACCCACTTTCTGAATATATATATTAACATATATATGGTGTTGAAACCCCATATATTTCACCGATTGCGAAGTTTTGTTAAAATCAGAGCAGATGTAGATATGACTCCCACATATTCCGATT
Source organism: Musca vetustissima (assembly GCF_032173495.1). NCBI lineage: Eukaryota > Metazoa > Arthropoda > Insecta > Diptera > Muscidae > Musca > Musca vetustissima. The sequence goes on from NW_026874317.1 coordinate 153,795, forward strand.
TTATGTAAAATTCGATTTACACGAAATTTGGCAGAGGTGAGTTTAGAGTGATGTGTATTAAAGTTGCAAAAATCGGTTTAGATATATCTTGAAAATTTAAAGTTGAGAATGGAGGAGGTCCCCTTAAAAAAACATCGATCTATACCTAATTCAATGCGGTCCATTACACAAAATATAACATTATCCACGTATATAAACTATGGAGGTCAATATCATGAAAAATTTGCAACGACAGATCAATAAATTCAAAACTATTCAATTTTTCTCATGTACTTTAATAATTCCGGAGTTGTAAAGTTCACTCCTTTATAACTCGGCTTCAGCTATGTTAAACCAGTAAGGAAAGAAGTAAAGTCGGACGGGGCCGACTATATGATACCCTTCACCACTTTGGGTATATTCAACATATGAATTATAACAGACGTCGCATTTTTAAAGGACCAGTAAAATGAAATTGGATCCATAAACACGTCATTCTGCAACCGATACTAAATTTTTCATTTGGTCAGATATATAATATATATCTAAATCTGAACCAATTTTCAGGAAACTTAACACACATCATTCTAGACCTAATTCATTACGCTGTGCCAAATTTCGTGCAAATCGAAAGGTAAATAGGGACTTTGGTGCCCCATTTACCTTAAATCGGAAGAAAATATATATCGTTAGCTAAAATGCAAAAAGGCGTAACTAACAAAAACTTGAAAATTGACTTTTTGAATGAATATTGTGCGTTACGCCTTTTTGCATTTTTGTTAACGATATGGGAGCTATATCTAAATCTGAACCGATTTCCACGAAACTTAGCACACATCATTCTGGACCTAATTCAGTACTCTATGTCAATTTTCATGCAAATCGAATGATATATAGGGACTTTGAGGCCCCTTTTACCTTAAATCGGACGAAAATATATATGGGAGCTATATCTAAATCTGAACCGATTTTTCCTAATTTCAATAGGGTTCGTCCTTGGGCCAAATAAGCGACCTGTACTTTGTTTACAATTTAACATATACAGATGGACAGACGGACGGACATGCATAAATCGACTCAGAAAGTGATTCTATGCATATTCTCAAAAGGAACCATATGTCTATCTCGTTTCCTTTTGCCTGTTACAAACATATGTACAAAGACATAATACCCTGTGACGCAGTGTGGCGAAGGGTATAAAAATTGGCAATATTGTCCATATACAAAAACGTATTCTAGACACAATAATGACATTTAAACCCGTTTAGAAAAGTGTCATTTCATCTAAATAAATCCTAACGACTGTGATTAAAATTATCCAACCAGTAGTGCATCTCAATCTGAGGAAACTCTATTTTATATTTTATCATATAAAAACTTCCCTAAAAGAGTATAAAAATGTACACTCCACACAAAAACCGTTAAAAAGATGAGCAACACTTGTTGGATTTTTGCCAACAATTTCTGTGCGTGTGTGCTTTTGGGTGATAAGTAAAACCGCATATCGGTCTGGTCTGGTATTTGTCTGGTTGTCCATATGTTTTATTCATTCCATTTCATTTTTTTTTTCGTTGTTTGTCAGTCCTTTGTGACTGACAATTGACAAACATGATAAACGACAAGGCAAAAGTTCAAAGCAGAGTAGAAAAATTTTACAGGGATGGGAAATGAAAATGCAAGAAAAAATGGAGAAATAAAGAGAAAAACGAAATATGAAAAAGGAAGTGAGACATGACTGTTTATGATTAATCGATTTTATGATGATTGTGTCATATTTGAAGATACAAAACGAATGGCTAATATATATTTGAATGAGATTGCTTTCAGCAATAAACATATGCGAATATATATGGCATTAAAGTTATTAAGAAAAAAAGTGCGAAATATGTAATTCGTAATATAAAATTACGATTGAAGGATATGAGAAAGCATTTTATACTCTTTAGCTGGCGTTGGGTTTATTTGCAATAGCAGTTAAATTAATAATTGTAATCATATGTGAGAAATAATAAAAACCCATTCATTATTATTAATGCTTTCTATTTCTATGACCTTTTATATATGAATAAATATTATTTAACAACAAACAAAAGCGCTGGAAGTTCTAACATATTTTTTTTTCTAATTCTATGGAAGGTGTGGATTTTTCAAAAGAATATTTTTTCCAGTCGTGGATTTTATAAAAAATATTTTTTGAGACCCAATATAAGCGTTTATTTTTTAAAGAATCAAGGCTTATTGAAAGCTTGAGTTTCTTAAATAATGTTTTTGTCAAGGCCCAATATAGGCTTGAGTTTCTTAAAGAATATGTTTCAAGCTCCACTAAAGCCTTGGATTTTTAAACAATACCGGGAGTTTTTAAAGAATATTTTTAGGGTATATGGAATGTATTGATTTTTTAAAGAATATGTTCTCAAGGCCTATCCAAGGCATACATTTTTAACGAATATTTTTTCAATGCCAATCCATGGGGAGGATATTTTTTCAAGCCAATTATAGTCGTGGATTTTTTTAAAGAATGTTTTTCAGGTGCTATTATAGGCGTGGATTTTTTAAAGAATATTTTTTCAAAGGGCTATATAAGGCGTGGATTTTTTAAAGAATATTTTTTCAAAGGGCTATATAAGGCGTGTATTTTTTAAAGAATATTTTTTCAAAGGGCTATATAAGGCGTGGATTTTTTAAAGAATATTTATTCAAAGGGCTATATAAGGCGTGGATTTTTTAAAGAATAGTTTTTTAAAGGGCTATATAAGGCGTGGATTTTATAAAGAATATTTTTTCAAAGGTCTATATAAGGCGTGGATTTTATAAAGAATATTTTTTCAAAGGGCTTTATAAGGCATGGATTTTTTAAAGAATATTTTTTCAAAGGGCTATATAAGGCGTGGATTTTTTTAAAGAATATTTTTCCAAAGGGCTATAGAAGGCGTGGATTTTTAAAAAAAAAGAATATTTTTTCAAAGGGCTATAGAAGGCGTGGATTTTTTAAAGAATATTTTTTCAAAGGGCTATAGAAGGCGTGGATTTTTTAAAGAATATTTTTTCAAAGGGCTATAGAAGGCGTGGATTTTTTAAAGAATATTTTTTCAAAGGGCTATATAAGGCGTGGATTTTTTAAAGAATATTTTTTCAAAGGGCTATATAAGGCGTGGATTTTTTAAAGAATATTTTTTCAAAGGGCTATATAAGGCGTGGATTTTTTAAAGAATATTTTTCAGAAGGGCTATATAAGGCGTGGATTTTTTAAAGAATATTTTTTCAAAGGGCTATATAAGGCGTGGATTTTTTAAAGAATATTTTTTCAAAGGGCTATATAAGGCGTGGATTTTTTAAAGAATATTTTTTCAAAGGGCTATATAAGGCGTGGATTTTTTAACGTATATTTTTTCAAAGGGCTATATAAGGCGTGGATTTTTTAAAGAATATTTTTTCAAAGGGCTATATAAGGCGTGGATTTTTTAAAGAATATTTTTTCAAAGGGCTATATAAGGCGTGGATTTTTTAAAGAATATTTTTTCAAAGGGCTATATAAGGCGTGGATTTTTTAAAGAATATTTTTTCAAAGGGCTATATAAGGCGTGGATTTTTTAAAGAATATTTTTTCAAAGGGCTATATAAGGCGTGGATTTTTTAAAGAATATTTTTTCAAAGGGCTATATAAGGCGTGGATTTTTTAAAGAATATTTTTTCAAAGGGCTATATAAGGCGTGGATTTTTTAAAGAATATTTTTTCAAAGGGCTATATAAGGCGTGGATTTTTTAAAGAATATTTTTTCAAAGGGCTATATAAGGCGTGGATTTTTTAAAGAATATTTTTTCAAAGGGCTATATAAGGCGTGGATTTTTTAAAGAATATTTTTTCAAAGGGCTATATAAGGCGTGGATTTTTTAAAGGAATATTTTTTTAAGGGCTATATAAGGCGTGGATTTTTAAAGGAATATTTTTTCAAAGGGCTATATAAGGCGTGGATTTTTTAAAGAATATCTTCGCAAAGGGCTATATAAGGCGTGGATTTTTTAAAGAATATTTTTTCAAAGGGCTATATAAGGCGTGGATTTTTTAAAGAATATTTTTTCAAAGGGCTATATAAGGCGTGGATTTTTTAAAGAATATTTTTTCAAAGGGCTATATAAGGCGTGGATTTTTTAAAGAATATTTTTTCAAAGGGCTATATAAGGCGTGGATTTTTTAAAGAATATTTTTTCAAAGGGCTATATAAGGCGTGGATTTTTTAAAGAATATTTTTTCAAAGGGCTATATAAGGCGTGGATTTTTTTAAAGAATATTTTTTCAAAGGGCTATATAAGGCGTGGATTTTTGAAAGAATATTTTTTCAAAGGGCTATATAAGGCGTGGATTTTTTAAAGAATATTTTTTCAAAGGGCTATATAAGGCGTGGATTTTTTAAAGAATATTTTTTCAAAGGGCTATATAAGGCGTGGATTTTTTAAAGAATATTTTTTCAAAGGGCTATATAAGGCGTGGATTTTTTTAAAGAATATTTTTTCAAAGGGCTATATAAGGCGTGGATTTTGTAAAGAATATTTTTCAAAGGGCTATATAAGGCGTAGATTTTAAAAGGAATATTTCTTCAAAGGGCTATATAAGGCGTGGATTTTTTAAAGAATATCTTCGCAAAGGGCTATATAAGGCGTGGATTTTTTAAAGAATATTTTTTCAAAGGGCTATATAAGGCGTGGATTTTTTAAAGGAATTTTTTTTTTTAAGGGCTATATAAGGCGTGGATTTTTTAAAGAATATTTTTTCAAAGGGCTATATAAGGCGTGGATTTTTTAAAGAATATTTTTTCAAAGGGCTATATAAGGCGTGGATTTTTTAAAGAATATTTTTTCAAAGGGCTATATATGGCGTGGATTTTTTAAAGAATATTTTTTCAAAGGGCTATATAAGGCGTGGTTTTTTTAAAGAATATTTTTTCAAAGGGCTATATATGGCGTGGATTTTTTAAAGAATATTTTTTCAAAGGGCTATATAAGGCGTGGATTTTTTAAAGAATATTTTTTCAAAGGGTCATATAAGTCGTAGATTTTTAACGAATATTTTTTCAATGCCAATCCATGGCAAGGATATTTTATCAAGCCTATTATAGGCGTGGATTTTTTAAAGAATATTTCTTCAGGTCATATTATAGGTGTGGATTTTTTAAAGAATACTCCTCGACTCCTCTTATAGGCGTGGACTTTTTAAAAAATACTCCTCTTATAGGCGTGGATTTTTTAAAGAATATTTTTCAGGTGCTATTATATGCGTGGATTTTTTAAAGAATATTTTTTCAGGTCCTATTGAAGGCGTGGCTTTTTTAACGATTATTTTTAACCCTTTGCGGACGAGCGGCGGATATATCCGCCCAAGCCTTTTTACCGTTGCGGACGAGCGGCGGATATATCCGCCCAAGCCTTTTTACCGTTGCGGACGAGTGTCGGATATATCCGCCCAACTCTCGCGCTGCGGCTAGCGTACGTCTGCCGTCGTAGGCGATAAGATACACATGGGTATACTAGCCTAAGACGTCAAGTGGCCTCTCAATGAAATTAGAGACCATGGCCTATAAATAAGGTCACCAAGGGAGACCAGCTGATTATCGATACCTCTCAAGTTTGCTGTCAAAATGCATTATTGTGAATTGACTTCCATTATGAAAACGTAAACAAAGTCGAAATTTTTGACATTAGACTTGAGAAAAAACAGCTGTTTTCCGATTTCGATTGCTATCTTGGTGACCTTAGATCTTGTTAGAGACTTTTGAACGATGAAGTCTTATCTTTCGTATAATGTAAACTTACGATGCAAGACCATGGTAGGGTCAGAACGAATTTCAGTTTGTAGAGTCAGTATTTCAGTGTCACTGCCAGAGCAACCAGCAAAGTTTTCCGCATATTTTATATTTTATAACATCCTACACACGATGGCGAAAAGATCCAGAGATAGTACGTTCAATAGTGACAGTGATGATGAGTTCCAGTTTGACTCTGACAACACAGGTGTCATTAGTTCATCCAGTGGAAGTGAAATCCTTGCAACAAGCAATGCACCCAGGCGCTTCAATGTGGGCAGTGATAGCAGCAGTAATGAAGACATGATTATTCAGGAAAATGATGGCCGTAGTGATAATGAATGGACGAATGTTACAAATCACGATATCATTCCGCAAAAAATACAGTTTAGTTCTGGATCACGAACCCCTGGTTCACAACTACAATCAACTTATAAGGAACCGTTAGATTTCTTCAACTCGTTCTTTACGGAAGAGTTGATCAAGAAAATAGTTGAGGAGACTAATCGGTACGCAAATGATACGATACAAAGAAAACATGTAAAAAAGCGGTCCACATGGCGTACATGGACTAATGTCACACTAAAAGAAATGCGAGCATTTCTCGGGATAATATTGCTTATGGGAACAATGCCACTTCCGAGCCTGAAGGATTATTGGAGCACCGACAGGAAATGCAGGATCCCGTACTTTGCCGAAGTATTCAGGAGGGATCGATTTCTACAAGTATTCTGGATGCTTCATACAAATGAAAATACTGAAGGTAGACAAAACATGACAACAAGGACGCAGAAAATTAGCAATTTTTTGGATTACATTGATAGTAGATGTCGAGAAAATTTTGTACCCGGGGTGCAATTATCAGTGGATGAATCCATCGTCAAATTCAAAGGGCGAATAACTTTTATTACGTACAACCCACAGAAACCAACCAAGTGGGGTATCCGCGTTTACGTTCTTGCAGACGCTAATACTGGTTATATACAGACTATTTTACCATATTATGGCAGTTTTACTACAGAGAAATTACTTAGACCAGATCTG